>NW_027413348.1:0-83655 GCF_048544455.1 Silene latifolia
ATCATATTCTCTCTCGACACCAACTCCCAACACCACCAACTACTATCCACAAACGCTGCTAGCTCCGTAACATATTATCCATTATAAAATCCAATATCAAGACATTCACAAACATCAAACGGAATGTTACATTCTACCACCCTTAAAAGGAACTTCGTCCTCGAAGTTTACTTACACTCATAAACATCATCATGCCATTGTCAAAATTCTCGAACTCCTAAACGTCACACTACTACAAGCTTGGCCATGGCCTTTTAACAACATCAACCACAAAACAAATCCTTCCTTTACGCTATGCTAACACTCTACTTCCAATTATTTTACAACATGCACAACCATGAAACTCACTTTTATCGCATCCTACTCCTCTTAAGACAAATGTTACGTCCTCGTAACTCACTAATACTAAATCCTTAGTTACATCATCTCATCATCCTAATCACCACCACATGTCAAAGATAACCGCCTATAACCTCATTTCTATAACCATTCCTATTTCCAAGGCTTTCTTACTTAAACAGTTCTCATACTTCAATTCACTCTTCACTCCATCTAACTAATACCGCAAAACCCTTAGCATAACCAATACTCCAACTCTTCCACATTACCGCAACATGACATACCTCTCTATATAGACTATATAAAACTTCTATCGCCAAAAGCATAACTCACGATCCACACTTGTTACGTACACTCACACAAGATCCTCAAGTTCTTTTCTTTCATCACTTCAAAACTCATACATGACTTAACAAGACACTAAATCCAAACACCCTTCCCTCACTGGCCCAACGAAAGATTAAAACCACCTGCAGCTTTCAGATCATTACCACACATGTTCTACGAATCACTTGCCATGACTATGTGCACCGATGTCTCATCTACAACAAGATCAAATGTACTGTACAACCTCTTACAACTGTGCCCTATCAACAGAAAATCACTATACCATGACAACAACAAAACATACACAACTTTCTCCCATATCATACTCTACCCTCACACCCAAGCTGAAACTGGTAAGAAACATCAACAAACAAAACAACGATCTACATGTTCAACCAAAACTCACAAAGAACAACAAAGAAACAAAACAATAATCTATGTATAATGGTATGCACTTTCGAAAACTCGTATCATAATCATCCCGCCTACTCGACCACAACCGGTGACGACATCATAACACCGTCACCAGTGCCGCCGACGCTGCGTGCAAAAATACCCGCATCACAACACGGAAAGTACCGTGCCAGGATCACCACCCGAGGCACCACAACCGCACCGATAGACATCACAACTTACTCAAACCCATAAACACTGACTCAGCATAACTTCTCAGACAAGAAAAACTTACTCAAATCCACTTTATTAAATCACAATGCAACATATTATATGGATAATCAGATAAGCACCTTATGAACATCATCTCTACCATTTCACGGAATACGCATGTGTTATCAATACACATAAAATTATAACTAGCCATGCCAAATCAATCAAATTATTACCTTTTTAGCCTCATTCCATCAGATTGTCGTACCCTACATATATCACAAACATTCATATAACATCTTTATAACTATCACACCATACCGCTTCTCGTGAGGTCAGAACCTCACACAAACATTTATACACATCATAGACCCATAATCACATCCAACTAGTTAATCCTGATCACGTAAGTTACCACTCGATAAAGGTTATCTGTCACCCGAGCTTAACTCATATGCCCCTCATAACGTATTTTCCCATTCGCATAACCATCACCTCATGCCATACCATTAATATTCAACCACTAGCGCTCGCCTCATATAACCACATCTTATACTACCTTACAACCATACTTATCAATCCGGCCTTTGTAAAAATCAACCTCTCTAGGACTGCTGTCTCTCTTATCTATCATCACCCTTAACCACTAGTGACAACACCACAATACCACCACTGCTCGTATATCAAACCTCTTACACTCATATCAAAACAACACAGTTTTTCTCCTATCCTTGGTTAACATCCCCAAATAAAGAACATCAAACCCATCAACAAAATTACCTCAACATTATTCCCAATACTATCTTAATTGTATCGTCATCTAACTTTCCACCAAAAATCTCATATCGTGTAAATACTCCACCAACTCTTACTCCCTTAATTCCTCGAAACTCATTATTAATCATGTTGTCCTGAAGCTCCCATATAACCATTAACTAACATCCTCATGATAATATCACACATTTCGATGATTCCTTACCTTTATATCACATAACTCCGGTGAAAATTTTCCTTAGCTTACTTTTTACTCTTCTTTTCTCTTCACATTCAACAATACCATTTAATAGCTCAACTCCTTATTACTTCTATCTAATTCTTTAGTACTCCGGTTACCTTCTCATTCCGCCAAAGCTCAAATCCCATTATTTCATGTCGATATCATCTCACTCTTTCTTACCATGGATCTTCTCTTATTATGCTATCGCTCACACTTGTCACTAACCTATCCATAAAATCAACGTTCATTGTTTAAACAACTTCATTTCATGCCGTTAAATGCCCAAAGAAATCACACGTAGTTTCACCTCTTAATAAACCAAATCTCTCAAACTCACTCACTGTCTACAAATCCACCTCGCAACATGTCTCCATAAAGTTCACTATATACCACTCTTCTCAACCTCTTTAAAACGAACTTTCACTACATATATTCTTGACCCACACGACTTCTAACCATCTCACTCCATAATTCTTTACACATCTCAAGTTGCCACTATCCAAACCTTCCTTTCAATCTTTTCATTCTCACGTTCCTTAGACCCACATCACCTCTTACCCACTTTCACTTACTTTTACATCACTCAATTTCGCGAATAAATCACTCACCACGTCTCACCAAAACTTGCACCATGCCTCAATCAGCTCATCAATATTCTTTTTCTTTTTCCACTTCTCAGCACAACCACATATAGATCATCTCCTCCCACCAAACTCATACTCACCATAAGGTGCCACTCACCACCCCATAAGATTGGGTAACTTACGTATCAAGACCAACTTACATGTAAAACAATGCATAAAGAAGTAAAATAACAACTTTGAATTAAACATAATATGCAACGAATGTCAAAAGATAAGCATATGACCCTAAACAGGGGTCACTAGATCGAGTATCGGCCACTCGATCGAGTAAGGGACTTACTCGATCGAGTAGGTGAAGATCAGAAGCACGTAAAACAAATCACCAGGGCTACTCGATCGAGTAACTAACGTACTCGATCGAGTTCCCCCTTACTCGATCGAGTACCAAGGCTACTCGATCGAGTACCCCAATTCTCAAGACTGTCCGGTTTTTCGTAAAACAGCCATAACTCACTCATTACTTGGTCGTTTTGGGCGTGTGACCTATCGTTAGAATCGTAAAAGGACAAGATATCACCTCCAATTGGAATCACATCAAAATCATTTATGCATCTCAAGTTATAACAGTTTAAAGACAACCTCTTTATAATCGAAAAACACAACTACTTGATTTTACTTCCAAACAACTTAAACAACAACCAAGCAAACAAAACCAGTCCAAAACTCATACAACCAGTATTCATAATCATATGTTACTATTTTCAAAAGCCAAGCAACAACATTCATCATGCACATAGATTATTTAACTTGTCAATCACGATTTACCCACATGCTTTTATTTTATAACTTTACGTACCCAATAACATAATATACGACATAAAATCCCCTATTCACATGTTACAAACATTGCAATATTATTAAAATCCATTACCCACATAAACATGTTCCACACATGAATTTCATATTTTTATGCAATTACTTACTTAATCTCTTCCAACCAATTCATCCATTACAGCTACACACCTCTTACCACATATACACATGAACAATAGTGGACAAGTACATAAACTTATCATACAACCTTATGCAAACCAAATATACGTATACGACACAACATTCCTATGCACATGTTAGTATTATGCCAATTATGAATCATCCATCCTGCAACATCATCATTCATCACATATTATCACATATGAACTACTTCCTTTTTCTACCACATCATTCATCATTCTCATATACTTTTCCTACAGTTCAAAACAACATTGTAAACCAACTATCATGCTTTTAATCAATAGCTTACGAAATCACATCATCACCATCTTTTCTACACATTCCCCATTCTCCACATACATACATCCACTGATTCATGTCACACATCACCATATAGGTACACAATTCACAAGATAAACACATAGCGATCCCGACTCATATCCCATGGTGACCGGTTCAAAATTGTAGGGCGAGTTCGCGACTTTAGGACGTCTCCCAAGCCTTTTCATTAGCTCCTACAACCTTTACCCCGGGTTCATTTTAATTGACTCCCTATATTCATTAAATTCATTGGTTACAGGTTTCAGGATCGTCGCTCTGATACCATTTGTAACACCCCCATGCTCCAAGTGCCATACCAGGACCACTCAGGTCTAAGGATGCTACCATCTCGGTTACCCGAGGCATGATATTCATAAGACAATAACGAAACAACTTAAATGATATAACTTTAGTGAAAAGTACAACTGAAACCAAATCCCAAAATACGGGTACAAGTTCTTAAAACCAATCGTCTCTTGAAATCGAAATGTCATAAAACTAAAAGACTACAAAGCGGAAGACTTCTATCATCGACGGTGGCACATCCCGCCTATCCCAAAGACTCAACTCAAACTCGATCATTATCGCTCACCATCCCCGAATGGATCACCGCAGGTTTTACAAAACAACAACCGAGGTCAGTACTAATCACACAACTTATACATATATCAACAATAAGATAAACAGACAGCTTAACCGTCACACACACACACAATCACACCAATCCCAACAATCTCAATCACCGACTGTCCACTGGACAAGCCCTGCCAGTAGGGGACCGCAGCCGTTCCCACCTAAGCCCCGCTCATCATACCGAGCGATAACCTTGTCCATTAATGTGCACATCCCCTTCCGTGGCGGGTTCCACGAAGGGCAAAACTAGGGCGTGAAGCCACTCCCGCAAGTGACAACACTCAGCCGAAAACGCATCTCGAGATCCATAGACAAACAATCAAAATCACAATCACAACCGTCACAATACAATTACTATATCAAACAACCAATCTCAGCACATCAACAATCATCCCATTATGGGACTAATACTGAGTAGGAAATCCTACCTGGAAAGCACAACTATCAGACGGTCTCTACAGCTGTATCAAAAAGCTTCTTCTACAAAACCTCCTCCTATCATACAACATACAAATGCTACCAAATCACAAACTACTCAAAAACCCCGAAATCCCTATATTAGGGTTTAACCACTTAAAAGAAAGACAATAAAAAGGGTACATAGATCTTACCCTCGACGCAAGGATCTCAACGGTATAACCAACGATGAAAACCGACCTTCCAAACTCCGGGATTTGCTAACAATGCGATTAAAATGATGAACGTACTTGCTTTCTCTCTTTGACAGTAAATTAGGTTTTGCAAAAGTGTTTAGAATGATGACGGAGAAGGTTATATATCTTAATCGCATAATTAACAAAACCCGAGAAAAACTCCCCGTAAACCGGCTACTCGATCGAGTACCTAAGGTAGTCGATCGAGTACCCCCTTACTCGATCGAGTATCCTAGTTACTCGATCGAGTACCCAACAGGTCAGAAACTATTTTAAAACGCAACTCACCCTTACTCGACAGAGTAAGACCTACTCGATAGAGTACCCAAAGACTCATAAATACGGAGTATTACAGTCTTCCCTCCTTAAAAAGAACTGTAACACCCCCATACTCCAAGTGCCTTACCAGGACCACTCAGGTATGAAGACATTACCATCTCGGTTACCCGAGGCAATGATAATCAAACAAAAATAGAGAAACAATGTTTAATATAAATAATTTAGTGAATAGATACAATCCTCAAAACCAAACCAAAAGTACGATACATGATTTCAAACTGACTGTCTAACTGAAATGTAAATAAACTAAAGGCTACAGCGGAAGACTCCTATCATCATGTCGTGGCATCCCCTATCCCAAAGACTCATCTCAATACCGCTCAATATCTGCTCACCATCCCCGAATGGATCACCGCAGGTTTACAAAACAACACCGGGGTCAGTACTAATCACACAATCACTATGTATAACAATAATAAGATAAACAGACAGCTTAACTGTCACACACACGCACACATAGCCAACCAATTCCCATCATCTCAATCCTGACTGTCCACGGACCACCGCCGCTGGGGGACCGCAGCCGTACCCACCAAATCCCCGCTCCACATAGTGAGCGATAACCCCGTCCATTAATGTGCACATCCCCTTCCGTGGCGGGTTCCACGAAGGGCGAAACTAGGGCGTGAAGTCACTCCCGCAAGTGACCCCACTCACCCGAGAACGCATCTCGAGAACCATCAACAAAGAATCACAACCACAAACACAAGACAATCATTATATCAAACAACCAAATACAAAGACATCACCAATATCCCATTATGGGACTAATGCGAGTAGGAAATCCTACCGGAAAGCACAACAATCAGACGGTATCAACAAATTTTGTATCAAAAAACCTCTTCTACGAACCCTCCTCCTATCATATAACACATAGAGGCTACACATCACATACTACACGCAAAAACCCCCAATCTCTAAATTAGGGTTTAACCAAATCAAGGGAAAAACAATAAAAAGGGTATGTAGATCTTACCCTCGACGCAAGGAACTCAACGATACGAATAACGACAAGAACTCGACCGTCGAACTCGGAATTGCTAAGAATGCGATTAGGAAGATGAACTTGTTGCTTTCTCTCTTAAACAGGGTTTTAGGTTTTGTAAAAGTGATTTAAAACAATGATGACGATACTTAAATACCTTAATCGCATAATTAACAAAACCCGAGAAAACTCCCCTTAAAACCGGACACTCGATCGAGTACCCAAGGTACTCGATCGAGTACCCCCTTACTCGATCGAGTACCCCAGCTACTCGATCGAGTACCCAACAGGTCAGAAACTATTTTATTTTGCAACTTACCCTTACTGACAGAGTAAGGCCTACTCGATAGAGTACCCCAAGACTTATAAATACGGAGTATTACAAGAACTTCGTCCCCGAAATTCAACCCATACATAAAAACAAACCTACCAACTTGACTAAGACACAACAACGCAACTAAGACTCAAAACAAAACCTCACCCTATAACACATGAACTCTTAACACCAACTCCACCAACTACACTTACCTCCACAACATGTCTCACGATATCGTATCAACTACATCATATTCTCTCTCGACACCAACTCCCAACACCACCAACTACTATCCACAAACGCTGCTAGCTCCGTAACATATTATCCATTATAAAATCCAATATCAAGACATTCACAAACATCAAACGGAATGTTACAACTATCTCCTCAGACCTGAGGGAGTAGTGAAACAGTTAGAAGAAGCAGTACGGGGAAGGATCAAGCTCAAACTTGGTCAGGAGCTAGCTATGGCTAGGATAGATTGCCTGAAATTCTTAGGAATTTAATCTGCTTTTGAGTTGTTTTGTGGTCAGTGATAGCAGGCAATGAAGTTGTCATATACGCTGTAATTGATACGGTTCTTTGATATATAATATACATACTCACATTTCACTAAAAAAAAAAAAAACAAACAAAAAAAAAACTTGCACGTTTTGTTTTTTGACACAACTATAAATAATGGTATTTAAAATTTTACATATAAATAAAATAGATTGAATTTTCTCAAATATAATTTTTTGAGGTTTACCTTTAAAGTATTTTAAAATACAACAATTAAAATATTTAATTAAAATGTATTCGCTATCATTGTGTATATAGTTACTCGTTATCACATTTTACTAAAAATGTTTTAGTCTAGTGGTTAAGAAAGAGGTATTATGGGCAATAAGTTTCAAGATCGAATCCCCCTCACCTATTGTAATGCGATTTAGTGTGTTTTTGGTTAGACAATTTTTTTATTTTATTTTTAAATAGATGATATCATATTTTTTTTTTTGAAGAAAAATGCCTAGCGGCATTACTCAATTAATAATCGATCAAAAGCAACAGCAGTGTTCACAGAAGGTGGAAGACCATCCTCCAATACAACCTTTCCTACGGCACGTGGTATACAATGAGCTAGACCATGTGCAACACAGTTATTGACTCGACTAACATAAGACCAAATGACAGACTCGAACTGCAAACTAAACTTAACAATATCATCAAGAAGTTGGTGAAACATGCTTCGACCCAGCTGTTTGTCGCGAATAGCTTCTATAACCGGCAAGCAATCGCTCTCCATTTCCACTTTCCGGATTCCTCGTGCAGCTGCTTCTTCAAGGCCATCCATAATAGCGGTCGCTTCTGCAAAATGAACTTCCCAACACTGGTCCCTTCCAATTGATACACCCCACATCACATCACAATTGTTATCTCGACATACAATCCCCGTACCGACCCCTTCACCCTCTTTCACTCCCGCATCCACATTGATTTTAACAAATCCCTCGCGCGTCGGTTTCTAACCCGTATTCTCCTCCCTCCGAGCTCCCTCCTTCTCGCGTCTCCCCCCACCAGTCCACGCCCCCCACTCTCAGCACCCTCATGCATGACATCCGTCACTCTTCGAACCACATCCACCGGGGCCACAGTTGCATTATCGAAAACAACCTTATTGCGATGTTCCCAAATTGCCCAACACCGTACCATTAGCTTTGCACCTTCTTCTATACACATATTCTTCCAACACCCCTCCACCAATTCCTTCACATCCCCTCCCCTACCGTCCGTCATTTCTCCCAACCGCAAGCCATCCCAGACCCATTTTGCCACCCCACAATCCCGAAATAAATGAAGACTCGACTCAAGATTAGAATGACAAAAAGGACAAAGAGAGTACTCGCCTCCAACCCGGGCAGTAATGTTAGCTCTTGTGGCGAGTGCTTCACTACACAATTGCCAGAAGAAGAGCTTCACACGGGGCCAAACCGAAAGTTTCCAGAGCCGATTCCAGAGCCATCTCCCTCTAGCCCGGTCCGAGTCACCTGCCATGTCTCCCAGCTTACCCACCAACATCTTATATGCACTTCTCACCGTATATAACCCATCCTTCTCAAGTCCCCAATACCAAATATCCAGCGGTTTATTCGGGCTAATTCGAACATCGAGAACACGCTGCACATCGATAGGAAGTAGAAGTTGATTCAATTTAAACCCATCCCACGCAGCCGCATTCGGTATCATCAACTCAGCTACACACATATTCTCCAAGCCTTATGGGCACGGTGAGATTAGCCGCCCCGTATGCGTATTGGACAGCCACGACTGACCCCACACCCTTGTCTCAGTGCCGTCTCCAATCCGTCTCCGTAGGCCGCGAACCATCACTTCTCTCGCTTCCAAGATACCTCTCCAAGTATAGCTTGGATTATAACCAACTCTAGCCGTCATAAAATCATTATCAGGAAAGTATCTCACCTTCATCAGCCGTGACCACAAGCTAGTCGGGTTTGTTAGCAGTCTCCAAGCCTGCTTGCCTAAAAGAGCAAGATTAAATTGTCGGAAATCCCGAAAACCCAACCCACCCTCTCCTTTCGGCCGAGCCATCTTACGCCAAGACACCCAATGAATTCCTCGCTTGCTTTCATCGTGGCCCCACCAGAAGCGTGCTACAATTGCTCTTAGCTCATCACAGAAATTTGCCGGAATTTTAAACACACTCATCACATAGGTAGTTAGTGAATTGGCCACAGCCTTTATAAGAACCTCCTTACCAGCCCTAGACAAAATTTTCTCGCGCCATCCCTGTAATCTTTTGCTAAGCTTGTCTCTAATAATATCAGTAATCACCTTCTTAGACCGTCCCACCACCGTCGGTAGCCCTAGATACCGAGCATGTTCTCTAACTTCCTCTACCCCCAATCTAGCCGACACAGCATCCCGTTGGCCTCGAATTACCCCCCTGCTAAACACCACAGTCGTCTTTTCTAGGCTCACCAGTTGACCAGAAGCCGCTTCATATTTCCTTAAAATATCATTCACAACATCAGCTTCTTGTATCGTTGCTCGGACAAAGAATATACTATCATCAGCGAAGAGAAGGTGCGAGATAGGTGGTGCCTCAGCCGAGATACAGATGCCATGGATAGCTTGATTTTTGACTGCCCTGCGTAACATATTCGATAAAGCCTCAGCACAAAGGAGGAATAAATACGGGGATAACGAATCGCCCTATCGCAATCCTCTGCTCGGTCGAAAATCAGTCGAAGGGGACCCGTTAATTAGTACAGAGAAAGTCACGGTGGAGACGCAGGCCATAACACGCTGGACCCAACCCGTATCAAACCCCATAACCGTCAACACCCGGCGCAGAAAGCCCTACTCCACTCTGTCATAAGCCTTCGCCATATCAAGTTTAAGCGCCATGTATCCATTTGACTGCCTGTTGCTCTTCATAAAATGGAATATCTCAAAGGCAGTTAGAATATTGTCCGTGATCAGTCGGCCAGGAGTGAAAGCGCTCTGGTTTTCCGAAACAATTTCCCCCAGGAACATCTTCAGATGATTTGCCAATACTTTCGACACTAATTTATAGGCCACATTGCACAAACTAATGGGTCGAAAGTCCCTTATTTTATCTGGCGCTTTCTTCTTCGGTATGAGGACAATATTAGTCTTGTTGAGACTTGCCGGGCTCGCATCCCCACACAAAATATTCAACACCGAAGTAATCATCTGCGGCCCTATTTCCTTCCAATAAGATTGAAAGAAGAGACCGTTCATACCGTCAGGACCCGGAGCTTTCAGGGGATGCATCTAATTAAGGGCCTCCACAACCTCCTCCTCGCGATAATCCATGCGCAGCCATTGGTTCATCCGGTCCGTAACTCTCCCATCCAAACCCACTAGTACCTCATCAAAATTTGTTGGCTCGACTGTCTGAAAAAGTCCCTCAAAGTAATTCACAGACACTCTAGCAACCTCTTCGTTCCCTATGCATTCTCGTCCATTATCATCGATGAGAAGAGGAATAAAATTCTTTCTCTTTCTTTCCCCCGCTTTAGAATGGAAAAATTTAGTATTTCGGTCCCCATCTTTCAGCCATAAAGCTCTCGAGCGTTGCCGCCAATATTGTTCTTCTTGCTTGTATAAACCAGCCATTTCGGCAATCAATTTCCTTCGTTTTTGAACCGCATCAGCCGTCCTGTCTCCTTCATTTAGGCGAGATAATTGTATGCGTTTCATTTCCAGAGTCCGATTAATTTTACCAATGCTAATCTTCTTCCAGGCTTGGAGTTCCTTAGCACATGCCTCGATTGTAGTAACCAAATTTCCTCGCCCCTTCTCCACCCCACGACACACGGCCTCCTCACATCCCTCCTCACCCACCCAAATTTACTCAAATCGGAACCTGCTTCTCGTTATCCCTCCAATCTCACGACGATCAAAAATCAGCTTCAGCGGAGCGTGATCCGACCATTCTCTGTCAAGATGATAGTTTTTTGCATATGGGAAGAGTTCGAGCCACGCATCAGAGCACATAGCGCGGTCAATCATACTTTGCCAATTATTTTCTCCAGCTTGACCATTATCGTAAGTAAACGCATAACCTTCCCATGCCACGTCCCTTAGCCCACAAAAATCAACAGTTGCTTGAAAATTATTCATCTGCCATTGTGCCCGACTTCCGCCTTTCATCTCTGTGGAGAACAAAATTTCATTAAAATCTCCTATACAAAGCCACGGCAGCGAAGATTGACCGTATAGAAGCCGAAGTAAGTCCCATGAAAGGTGTTTGTCCGTCACAACTGGCCATCCATAAAAACCCGTCATACGCCACTCTTTCTCCCCCTGTCGAACACGGAAATCCATATGGTGCATAGATGCCGACACAAAAGAACAGTCGATATATTTTTTCCACATAAAAGCAAGACCTCCCGACCTCCCAGCACTATCCACATCAATCCCGTAATACCCATCAAGTTTTTCCCTCACCCTCCTCATTTCACGACCACAAAGTTTCGTCTCGCTAAGAAAAATCATGGCCGGGGCTTCCCTACGAACCAAAGTACGTAGGGCATTAATCGTGTCGGGGTTGCCCAAGCCCCGACAGTTGAGGCTTAGAAGATTCATTGGGCCTGGCGGGGTTGAGTTCCCTCAACCTCCGCCTCAGGTATTAAGACGCACCCGTCAATCGTAACCTTCAATCGCTTTTCCCCAATTGAGTCACCCTCCTCCACCCTGTCACACTTCCCACCACAGACCACACCAGTCACACTACCACTGCTCACCCCACCACCAACCTGTGCTTGCTTCTTCCATTCACGCTTCTTACCCCCATTCCCCCCTTTACTGCCTCCCCCACATTCCAAGCTCCCCTGCCCAGACAACTCCCTTCTAGCAAACACATTATCCACGTTCATCAGCATAGTACCATCTCCCATCTCCCCCTGTATCCCATTCAACACACCCTCCTCCTCACCAGTCACTATCCCCTGCCCCTCCTCCATACCTTCCACCCTCTCCCCATCCTTTCCTGTCGTCAGCTCCTCAGAATTAATGGCCTCCACTGCTTGCTCTATCACCTCACTACCCCCAGCCTGCTCATTTGGTTTCGAATTAGCATTGCTCTTTTTTATTTTCAAAGTCAAGGCAATAGATTGAAGCCGTTCAATCATCAGGGATATATCGTTCTCAGCCTCCCGCTTCTTTTCGTCCTCAAAAACAGAGCTCAAATTTCTCCGAGCTTTTCCAGTACCTTCGTTAGAGGTCTTCGTAATCTTCCAGGGAGAGGCACAGAGCCACTCTCCGAAAGGTAGCTCATCCTCCTCATAAGGGCCGTGTTCGCAGTCTTTCTCCCCATGCCCCATCACCCCACATCCATAACAAAATATGGGTAGTCTTTCATATTTGACATCAAAATGAACCACTTTATTATCCTTCATAGTAATAGGTATAGTAGCTTGCAAAGGCTTTCGAATATCACGAATAATACGAACTCTTATAGCCCTATTCAGTTCACAATTCGAGCCACTATCAGCCTCCAAAAACGTGCCAAGGCTTGCACCAATTCGTCGTATATTAGCTTCACTAGATCTCCCCGAGATAGGGAGGTCATAAACTCTCGACCAAATAGGAAAATGATAGAGAGGTACGTCAGTTGATGCGTGTCATTTATATGATGTTTTACACCTCATTTTACACGCATTTCAGAGCTCAATTATGTAGTTTATGCTACTATTTGCCCCATTTCGTCTACTTTCGTATTTTCATGTAATATTGCAGATTATTGCGGAAATGAGTAGATATCGAGCCGAATCCGTCCCCGAGTATCTAACATTGCATTTGACATGGAGTGGAGACTCGAGAAAGGAACTTGGTGCGCATATCGAGGCCCGAAAGATGAATTCATGAGACTTTTGGAGCCAAGTACCAGCTACTCTAGTCGATCGACTGGTCTTCATGGTCGATCGACCAGAGCACGACAAGTAGAAGCTACTGTTCAGCGTATTCCAGTCGATCGACTGCCTTGCATGGTCGATCGACTAAACCGTGGTTCTGACGTGAATTAATAGAACGAGAATTAGGAAGCCCATTGTGTTTTAGGTTTGAGAATAAAGTTACGTGATATTTCTATATAACGTAACTGGCTCATTCAGATACATTCATTCAGTTTTTTAGGGATTCATCAAGTCTTTCATCACAAAAACTATTAGGGTTCATTCATTAGCTTAGGATATTTTCGGTCAATAAAAGTTTACTTCCCGCTTCCGATTTTGATCTTTCCTGTTTTATATACGGTATTTCTCTCTTCTTATATTCAGTTTAATTGCTTTAATTCGCTCATAGTTTAGAATTGCTAGGTTAGATCTCCCGAAGCCAAATTATCATTTTATGTTAATCATTTGTTCAGTTAATTTAAGTATGAATTCGTTAGCTTTATTTGATAATCTTATTGCTGTTTTTATCATAAGTATGAGTAGCTAAATACCCTGTGCTAGGATGTAGGGAATCTGTAGAAGTAGGCGGCGTAGAATAGTAGACCTGAAATCGTGCCACGGTCGATCGACTGGCCACGTGAGATCAGCTTCGTTTTAATTAATTTAATTGTTATATTTGACGAATCTAGTGCACGCGACTAGTTGAATGTTTAGAAATTGACCGACCCAATAAAGATTGAAAGATAGGAGAGGAAAATAGACTTTCTAATTAAGACGACTAAGTTAATAGGATCGAGAGATAAGTTAATTTAGACTTTTAAATCACTTTTCAGGACGAAAGTTAGCATTAGTGATATTAGGGACCTGTAGCGAGATCGAAAGATGCTACCTGTTAAGAATGGACCGAGAGGACTTCTTATTTTCCCGTCTCACGTGTTTGTTTTAGACCTACCTAGTATATTGTCACCGAAACTATAGTGAACCGACCATCTTAGCACCCTTTTAATATTTGTTTTCATCCATTTCTTTATTTTATTGCTCATTAGCTATAGAACCTTTCAAAACAAACCCCCACTCATTTGTTACTTTAAGACTAAAATCAGACAACTAATAATTGCGTTCGCCTCTCTGTGGTTCGACCCTGACTGCCACTAGCTATAGTAGTAGTTTGGAAATATAAATTTATCTTTGGTACTCTACAACGGTATCAAATTTTGGCGCCGTTGCCGGGGAGGCAATTGTTTAAATTATTAGTTGTTTTTATTTTAGTCTTTTCTCAGTTTAAGGGACATCTGTTCCTTAAACAATTCTTATATTCTTCTTGTAGTTTCATCTTATGCGCAGGTCTCAACAAGGCGAATTACTTCCCCTTGATCTCGAGCTTGAGAGGACTTTGCGCGTGAAGAGGAGATTATTTCAAGAACAACAGTCAGAGGAAGAGCCTGGTTCTCATTCTAGTTTTTACGAGAACGAGCTATTTGAGGAGGATCCACCTTCGTCACCTATTTCTACTTCCTCAGCTGAGACCGTCACATCTCCAGACTTGTCTGAAGAAGCGAGTATAGCCAGTCACTCTGAGCTGACAGCTGAGAATCTCTATAAGGGATTCGCATTACCAGGGACGGATAGAAAATTCGAGCCGAAACCGTCTTATATTAACTTGGTTGAGAGAAACCAATTTGGGGGAGCTGCGAATGAAGATGCAGCCAAACATATGGAGACATTCATTGATTACTGTTGTTCCATACTCCCACCAACCGGTGTGACCCAAGACCAGGTGAAGGAGACTATGTTCATATTCTCTCTTCGTGATGCTGCAAGGGAGTGGTACCGAGACCTGGATCGAGCTGCTAATGGGATCACTGACTGGAATTCTTTGGCCCTAACATTCTACAAGAAATATTTCTCTGCCTCGAAGACCAATGCCATTAGAGCTCAGATCACGAGCTTTAAACAGGGTCCTGATGAGAATTTTCATGAGGCGTGGGTCCGTTTCAAGAAGCTGGTGCGAACTATTCCGCACCATGGGTTCGAGAAATGGAGCTTATGCAATAAATTTTATAATGGGCTTTATGACGATCATAGGGCTATCCTGGATGCGGCAGCAAATGGCAGATTCCAGGAGAATGTTGGAGAAACTAAGGGGTGGAAAATTATTGATGATTTGGCCACCCATAAAGCTAAGTATGGAAATTCCACGGGAAATCAAAGGAGAGCTGCTGAATCCCCTTCTGTAGCTGCATTAGAGGCTCTTACGGCGAGATTTGATAAGTATGAGTTGGGAGGAACTTCAAAAGGAGGGATTTATCAAGTGAATGCTGTGTCAGAAGGTCCTTTCGTCTGCAAGAGTGTGGAGCTGAGGGACATGTTTCGGATTTTTATCCTAATCCCTATGAGTCTTGTGCTGCTTTTCAACATTATAGGCAGACAAACACTTATTTTGAGCCGAATGTCCATCCAAACTTGAGGTGGAGTAGCCAAAATGTCCAAAATCCGACTCCACCCCCACAGCAGCAGCAGCAGAATTATGTGCCCCCTCATAAGCAGCAATAGCCGTACCAAAAGCCTCCGTATGTCCCACAGCAGCAGCAGCAGTCCCATGGCTCCGATTTTGCCGAGTTGAAAAATTTGTTGCTGAAGGAGTCTCAAGCTAGAGAGGTCGGGATGAAGATGTTAGAGAGCCAAATTGCCCAACTGGCGAGCAAAAGTGCAACTCGAGCTCCGGGGCAATTACCGTCGCAGCCGGACCAAAAAGAGACCCTTAATGCGATTACTTTGAGAAGTGAGTCTACCCTTGATGGGCCCGCTATGGTCGAGGAAGCTACTGAAAAAGATGAGGCGGAACCAAGCAAGAAGAAGGCAGTGACGAACAGTGGCAAGAAAAAGACGTCGACCAGGTATATCAGTCGATCGACTGATACACCTAGTCGATCGACTGAAACGCGAAACAAAACAGCTTCTGGTCCTGAAGAAGTTAGTCGATCGACTGACCAATCTGGTCGATCGACTGACAGCGCTGCTGATCATGAACCTTTTCGTCCTCCAATGCCAGATAACTTGAGGGACCACTTGTTTCGGGGTACGACGACTCCGAAAATATTGAGGCAAGACCCAAATGCTGATGGGTCACTCCCGGTTCCAAAGTATGACCCGATGACGATTAATGGTTCATTTTTGAGACGGTCTGAAGAGGGTTCGAGCTTCAACAAGGAGAAGGTAGTGGATTTTCAGCCTAAATCCACTGACGCCGGTGTGAAAGACCTAGAGGAGAGGGCTAAGTTACTTCTTACAGCCCCTTATCCGGAGAGATTGGTGCCGACGAAGGAACAGGTATCGCTTAACAAATTTGAAAATGTTATTCGTAGCTTGAATGTACAAGTTCCTTTTCTTGAATTAGTTAATCAAGTGCCTGCTTACATGAAATTTATGAAGCAACTTTTGTCTAAAAATAAGTCACTTGAAACTGTGCAATCTGTCGCACTAACTGAGGAGTCATGTTCTTATTTGACCCATACTGCACCTCACAAGCTAGAAGACCCAGGTAGCTTTTCAGTCCCATGTAGTATTGGCACCTTTTCTATTAAGAAGGCCTTGTGTGACCTAGGAGCCAGTATTAGTGTAATGCCTTTGAGTCTTGCTAGGAAGTTGAAATTAACTAGGTTTGCAGTCACTAACATGACAGTACAGATGGCTGATCGATCTGCAGTCCAGCCTATAGGAGTCTTAGAGGACATTCCCGTACAAATAGGAAAGTTCTTCTTCCCTGTTGACTTCGTTGTGTTAGATATGCCCGAGGATGCTCACATTCCTATCATTTTGGGTAGACCATTTCTGCACACTGCTGGTGCAGTTATATATGTTGGCTCAGGGACGTTGACTTTCAAAGTAGGGAAACATTCCATTGGCTTTGCCCAGACAGCTAATAAGAAAGACCCTATGTGGCCAGTCACTTGTAATACGATTTCTGAAAAGAAATCATATTTTGTGCTTTCTGACATGCCTGCCTCTATGCCTATTCCTGTTGTAACACCTCCGCCCCAGATAGGGAGCAAATTGGAGGAAGATTCTTCTGTTTTGGATGTTGCAGGAGCTGGTTTGGGGAAGGAAGAGCCGCATGTTGCTCCAGCTGTGAAGGAGCCCATCGTTCAAAGAGGCGGCTTAGGATGTCTTAGCTATGTCACTGATGAGGAGCCTGATGAGGAGCCAGTCAAAGTGACGGAGTCCGACTTGGATTTTGATGAGCCAGATGAAGTCATTGATTGGGGAGATGTTGAAGCTGTTGATCCGTTGAGTTCTGCGGATGTTGAAGTTGATAGGAGTGCAGCTGAGGAGATGAGCACTGTAGAGGCTACCTCTTGTAGCCAGAAGCCGAGAAAGTGGGCCATTCCGTGGTCGTTCTTGATCAACTATTAGTTGATCAAATGCTTTATAAAACATTTTATTGCTTTCGTTAAACTCTTTGTATTGCTTTTGTGTGCACGAGACTTCGCATTTTAATAATTTTGCTTAGGATTTTAAATATTTTAGACTGTTACTTTGGGTTTTGCGCAATTTTGGGCGCGCTATTATGTGTATTTGCAGGTTTATAGACCATATTGGCTCAATTTATTGAGCTAATTCGAAGAAAATCAGAACTTACAGCAGGTTTTTCAGTCGATCGACTGCCTCCCATGGTCGATCGACTGAGCTACGAATTCCAGAAGCTTCTGTTCCTGTTCACCCTGGTCAATCGACTGGGTGATGTGGTCGATCGACCATGTTCGCTGATGTACCTGTTTTCGATCATTCCCCTGCTGTGTTTGGTCGATTTGCGGAGTTGAGGGAGTCTTTTCTCCACTTTATTCTCCGACTCATTTCTGTTTTCTTCCGTTTCTTTATTTTACACATAATGTTGCGTTTAATAAATTGTTTTCTCGGATAATGCGCGGTATTTTCTGTCTTTTTAGGTACCTATGGTAGCACTGCTAGCTACTGAAACCTCCTAGCTCACGCTGGTTTGGGGAGGTTTCCTTTTGCTGCGCTTAAAGTCTTGTGAGTTTCCGAGTCCTTACTTCGTGTAACACCCCCATACTCCAAGTGCCTTATCAGGACCACTCAGGTATGAAGACATTACCATCTCGGTTACCCGAGGCAATGATAATCAAACAACAATGAAGAAACAACGTTTATTATAAATAATTAGCGAATAGTTACAATCCTCAAAACCAAACCAAAAGTACGATACATGATCTCAAATCGATGTTCTAATCGAAATGTAAATAACTAATAAGCTACGGCGGAAGACTCTTATCATCATGTCGTGGCATCCAGCCTATCCCAAGACTCATCTCTATACCGCTCAATATCTCGCTCACCATCCCCGAATGGATCACCGTAGGTTTACAAAACAACACCGGGGTCAGTACTAATCACACAATCAATATAAACAACAACGATAAGATAAAAGATGACTTAATCGTCACACACACACACAACCAACCAATTCCCATCATCTCAATATCGACCGCCCTTTGGACCAGCCCCCGATGGGGGACCGCAGCCTACCCACCAAATCCCCGCTCCACATAGTGAGCGATAACCCTGTCCATTAATGTGCACATCCCTTCTGTGGCGGGTTCCACAGAAGGCGAAACTAGGGCGTGAAGCCACTCCCGCAAGTGACCCCACTCAGCCGAGGCCACGCCTCGCGAACCATCAACAACGATCACAACCACAATCACAATACAATTATTATATCAAACAACCAAATACAATACATCAACCAATATCCCATTATGGGACTAATGCTGAGTAGGAAATCCTACCGGTATACACACAATCGACGGTCTCTCTTCTTTGAGTCAAAAAGCCTCTTCTATGAACCCTCCTCCTATCATACAACACATAGAGGCTACCAAATCACATACTACACATAAAACCCCCAATCTCTAAATTAGGGTTTAACCAAAACAAAGGAAAGACAATAAAAAGGGTACATAGATCTTACCCTCGACGCAAGGAACTCAACGGTATAATCAACGCAAGAACTCGACCGTTCGAACTCCGGAATTGCTAAGAATGCGATTAAGAAGATGAACTTGTTTTCTTTCTCTCTTAAACAGTAATTTAGGTTTTGTAAAAGTGATTTAGAATAATGACGACGAAGCTTAAATACCTTAATCGCATAATTAACAAAACCCGAGAAAACTCCCCGTAAAACCGGCTACTCGATCGAGTACCCAAGGTACTCGATCGAGTACCCCCTTACTCGATCGAGTGCCCCAGCTACTCGATCGAGTATCCAACAGGTCAGAAAATTTTCTAAAACGCAACTTACCCTTACTCGACAGAGTAAGGCCTACTAGATAGAATACCCCAAGACTTATAAATACGGAGTATTACAGTCTTCCCTCCTTAAAAGGAACTTCGTCCCCGAAGTTCAAACCACTACTAAACAAAGGTACTCCCACAACATTCCCGACTCAACCATCAAACAAAATTCAACAAAAAACATGATACTAACCCAACTCATCCCGACAAACATACCGACACAACATATAAAAGGGGTATAAAACTCTTAAAAACTTTTCGAGATCATCTCCTACCCCCCTAAAAGAAACAAGGTTACGTCCCCGTAACCATACATACCTGATCAAAAAGGAAAGGGTAACGCTCTTTCATAGCTTCCTCTGGCTCCCATGTAGCTTCCTCGGTCTCGTGGTTAGACCAAAGGATCTTAAGCAAAATTGTCTCACCACTCCTAGTCTTTCTAACCTTTCGGTCTAGAATCTGCTTAGGCACCTCAAGATATGATAAGGACTCATCTAGCTCTAAGCTCTCTGCCTCTAACACATGTGACGGGTCACTCACATACTTCCGCAGCTGCGATACGTGAAACACATTATGTACTCTCTCTAACGCAGCAGGTAAAGCCAGACGATAAACAACCTCTCCAACTCGCTCTAAGATCTCATAAGGACCGATGAACTTCTGACTCAGCTTGCCTTTCTTCCCAAATCTCATAACCCCACGCATAGGAGACACTTTCAGAAGAACCTTATCCCCAACCTGAAACTCTATATCCCGGCGATGTAGATCTGCATAACTCTTTTGTCGATCCTGAGCTGCTCTCATCCGTTCCCCGATCATCTTAATCTGTTCCACCATCTCATGCACCATCTCTGGTCCTAAAACCACTTTGCCTCAAAGACTATCGTCCCAACAGATTGGACTCCTACATCTCCTCCCATACAAAGCCTCAAACGGTGCCATACCAATACCGGTGTGATATTTGTTATTGTAAGAAAATTCTATCAAGTCCAACCTCTCGCTCCCGCCTACCACCAAAATCCATCACACAAGCTCGCAACATATCCTCAAGAGTCTTGATTGTTCTCTCGTCCGCCCGTCTGTCGCAGGATGAAATGCTGTACTCATCTTCAAAGTTGTTCCCAACGATTCCTGCAACTCCTTCCAAAACCTCGATATAAACCTCGCATCTCTGTCAGACACTATGTCCTTAGGGACTCCATGTAACTTAAGCACGTTCTTTCGATAGGCCATAGCCAATTGTGCCTTAGTCCATGTATCTTTCATTGGAACAAAGTGAGTGACTTGGTCGACGATCCACTATCACCCAAATCATGTTGTTACCTTGTCGACTCTTAGGCAGACCCACAATGAAATCCATGGAAATGGATTCCCACTTCCACTCAGGTACCTCTAAAGACTGAATCTTACCTTGAGATCGTCGTTGTTCCCCTTTAACTCTCTGGCATGTCAAACAACGGGATACAAACTCAGCTGTCTCTTTCTTCATCCCAGGCCACCAAAACGTTTTCTTCAAATCCTTGTATAGCTTGTCTCCACCTGGATGAACTGAATATGGTGTGCAATGCGCCTCTGTCATGATAGTCTTTTTCAACTCCTCATCATTAGGAACACACCACCTACCGTCAAACCTCAAACTACCATCTGTATGAATAGAAAACCGGGACACTGTCCCTTTCTCTACTCCAGCTCTCCACTCCACTATCTTAGGATCCAAAGCCTGCTTACCTCGAATATCATCATAAAACTCAAGATGTCTTTGTCATATCACCCATGGCATCTCCTTTCTGCATCATATGTATCCCAAAACTCGATACCTCATCCCTCAGCCTCATCAAGGATAGCGTTGTACACAGAGAATGTACACTCTTCCTACTCAAAGCATCAGCAACAACATTGGCCTTCCCTTCATGGTAGATGATTTCCATGTCATAATCGCCAATCAGCTCCATCCACCTCCTCTGTCTCATGTTCAACTCCTTCTGCGTGAAGATGTACTTGAGACTCTTGTGATCAGAAAATACCTTAAAGATTGCTCCATAAAGGTAATGTCTCCAAATCTTGAGAGCAAACACCACTGCACCCAACTCCAGATCATGAGTAGGGTAGTTCTCCTCATAAGGCTTCAATTGCCTAGAAGCATAGGCAATCACTTTACCATTCTGCATCAACACACATCCCAGCCCATTCTTTGAGGCATCCGTATAAACCTCAAAGTTCTCGGTCCCTTCAGTAATGCTAAGACAGAGCCGTGGTCAAACGCTCCTTTAATGTTTGGAACGCCGTCTCACAACTCTCATCCCAACGAAACCTGTTCTCTTTCCTCATCAACGCTGTCATAGGTCTAGCTATCTTGGAGAAATCCTTCACGAACCGTCTGTAGTATCCAGCTAAACCCAAGAAACTCCTAACCTCGGCAACATTCTTCGGTGCTTCCCACTTTATCACTGCCTCAATCTTCGCCGGATCCACATCTACCCCATCTTTAGAGATCACATGCCCCAGAAAAGCAACTTTCTCTAACCAGAACTCACACTTGGACAGCTTAGCATACAACTCATGATCCCTCAAAGTCTGCAACAGGATCCTCAAATGGTCCTCATGCTCCTCCTTAGTCTTAGAGTAGACTAAGATATCATCGATAAACACCACTACAAACTGGTCCAAGAACTGTCTGAAGATTCTATTCATCAAATCCATAAACACTGCCGGCGCATTAGACAACCTAAACGGCATCACCACATACTCATAATGGCCATACCTCGACGTGAAAGCTATCTTTGGTATGTCCACCTCTCTAATCTTCACCTGATGGTACCCCGACCTCAAATCAATCTTAGAAAAGACTGTTGCACCACTCAACTGATCAAACAGGTCATCTATCCTTGGCAAAGGATACTTGTTCTTTATCGTCACTCGGTTCAGCTCCCTGTAATCTATGCATAACCTCAAACTCCCATCTTTCTTCTTCACGAAAAGAACTGGTGCTCCCCACGGCGATACACTTGGTCTAATGTATCCCTTCTCTATCAAATCATCCAACTGCTTCCTAAGCTCCTCCATCTCCTTAGGAAAAACATCTGCAAACTCTCCCACCACTGGTATCTCATCCACTGTCGGACTCTCTACTCGGTCATCTCTCACATGGCACAGGATCAAAGGGCACCCCTTCCTCAGATAAGACTTCAAGGTAACAGCTGCAATCAACTTAACTTTGGGTTTGACTAGAAACCCACGATAAGACACACTAACACCCTTAGGACCTCTTAAAGACACTTTCTTTTGATGACAGTCTATCTTAGCTTTATACTTTCCTAACCAATCCATCCCGACTATCATCTCAAAACCGTTAAAAGGAAACTCCAGCAAGTCTACAGGGAAATCAACTTGCCCAACTATCATAGATACATCTCTAAACAATCTCCCACAAGATACAGACTCACCCGAAGGTATGAAAACTTGCTCACTAACAGACTCATATACTCTCAAACCCAACTGTTTAACATGACTCGAAGACACAAACGATTGAGAAGCCCCCGAATCAAACAAAACAAAGGTAGGAATACCATTAACAAGGAATGTGCCGGTGATAACGTGCACATCTTCCTCAGCTGCTTTCTTCTCCATCATGAATAACTTGCCACTGGTCTTCTGCCCACCTCCCTGGACAGTACTGGCTGATGTGGTCGGCTTAGCACCCGACCCTTGATTGTTGTTGTTGTTCGTTGGTGGTTTCTGATAAGAATTACCGCCGTTGCGGTTGCCTCCACTCTGGTAACTCTGACTTCCCCGGTTTGGCCATGATCCAGCCGGTCTGTTGCTCGCGAAGCTCTGCGCATGTCTCTGGAACGATCCTGGTGCACTTGTGCACTCATGTCTCTTGTGGCCTACACCACCACAGCTATAGCAGGTCACTCCCCAACTATTACTCACACTTCCACGGCCACGCCCAAAGGAAGCCCCAGCATTGAACCCAGACCCAGAAGAAAATCCCTTAGACTGATTGTGGTTGCCTTTCTTGTGATTCGATTGGCCACCACCCTTGCTCTCAGACTTCCTCTTCTCACCACCTAACCTCTCCTGAGCCATCTCCACCAACCTCTCAGCTCTCCCAGCCCTCTCATAAGCTTCCTTAACATCAGTAAGGACTCCCACGGGTAACTTATCCATAATCTTAGGGGTCAACCCCCTCTCAAACCTCAATGCCAGATTCTCCTCACTCAAACCCATATCCTCAGCATACCTAGACTTCTCATTGAACAGCCTGTAGTACTCAGCCACAGACGTCTCAGCGGTCATCTTAAAACCATCAAACTCTTCTCTCAACTTACTCCTCACATGTTCCGGTACAAACTCCTTCCTCACAGCCCTACGAAACTCCTCCCAAGGTATAGCAGGTAACCTTGGTTTGTAT
This sequence comes from Silene latifolia, assembly GCF_048544455.1. Taxonomy (NCBI): domain Eukaryota; kingdom Viridiplantae; phylum Streptophyta; class Magnoliopsida; order Caryophyllales; family Caryophyllaceae; genus Silene; species Silene latifolia. The sequence continues at coordinate 24,239 of NW_027413348.1, forward strand.
ATATCTCCTTAGCACTCACTTTCACTGAATCCCACCACTTGCCAGCTGCCTCCCTCAGATAGAATGCAGCCTGTTCCACCCTCATCTCATCAGGACATTGAACCAAGTCTAATATGTTCTCCATCTCTCTCAGCCAACTATCAAGAAGATTAGGCTCCCCAACTCCCTTGTACTCTTTCGGGTTAAACCTCGCAATGTAGAGGCTGATTTTAGAATGGTCAACCTCCTTCTCCTTATCCTTATTCTTATCCTCATTCACTTTCTTTAGGGTCTCAGTAAGAGCATCCTGGTGCTCTAACATCTTAACGATGTCATCCATGGTCATAAGCTCGGCTCTACGTTTGATACAAAGCGGTCTTCTTGGGCGGCATCTTGAAACTATACATATATAAGAAAGGGTAGATATGAACACACGTACTAAACTTCAAAACACGAAAACACGCCACCAGACCTACTCGATCGAGTTCCCAAACACACTCGATCGAGTAACGGGCTACTCGATCGAGTGCCCCACATACTCGATCGAGTACCAAAACTTATTTTTATATTGACCCCAAACGGACCTTTCGATCTCTTACATACTCGACCGAGTAGCTAGCTAGATCGAGTGACCCCCTACTCGATCGAGTACCCCTAGTTACTCGATCGAGTACCCAAAAACACGATTCTCGGACTCAAACCGTCAAAAACCCACCCGATCGAGTCGGTCCCACTCGATCGAGTCATGCCAATTCATAAAAGCTACCCGCATGTTACGTCATATGCTAACATGCTAAACTTATAAACCACATTATATCATAATAAACATGCTACGCATCTTTTCTACTATCTACGAGATCATTTCATCATGTTATTAAATGCCCCGTTGTAAAACATTCAACATGCTATCATTCCATCAACAGTTTCCACATATTTCATTAACCTTTAACATTCTCAACCTTCAACTTCGAACATCCAACAATTAACACATTTTATCACATTCTTACACAAGTTAACCAAACACACATACGACTCGACAAACACTCCCCCCATGTGACCGGTTCAAAGTTGTAGGGCGACCCCGCGACTTTAGGACGTCTCCCAAGCCTTTGCATTAGCTCCTACAACTTTTACCCGGGTTCATTTTAATTGACTCCCTATGTTCATTAGGTTCATTGGTTACAGGTTTCAGGATCGTCGCTCTGATACCATTTGTAACACCCCCATACTCCAAGTGCCTTACCAGGACCACTCAGGTATGAAGACATTACCATCTCGGTTACCCGAGGCAATGATAATCAAACAACAATGAAGAAACAACGTTTATTATAAATAATTAGCGAATAGTTACAATCCTCAAAACCAAACCAAAAGTACGATACATGATCTCAAATCGATCGTTTCTAATCGAAATGTAAATAACTAATAAGCTACAAGCGGAAGACTCCTATCATCATGTCGTGGCATCCCAGCCTATCCCAAAGACTCATCTCTATACCGCTCAATATCCGCTCACCATCCCCGAATGGATCACCGCAGTTTACAAAACAACACCGGGTCGACTAATCACACAATCAATATAAACAACAACGATAAGATAAAAACGACTTAACCTGTCACACACACACACAACCAACCAATTCCCATCATCTCAATACTGATCGTCCACTTTGGACCTAAAACCCCACCGCCAGCAATGGGGGCACCGCATTGTACCCACCAAATCCCCGCTCCACATAGTGAGCGATAACCCCGTCCATTAATGTGCACATCCCATCGTGGCGGGTTCCACGGAAGACGTCGGGCGTAAAGCCACTCCGCAAGTGACCCCACTCGGCCCGAGGCCACGCCTCGCGAACCATCAACAACGATCACAACCACAATCACAATACAATTATTATATCAAACAACCAAATACAATACATCAACCAATATCCCATTATGGGACTAATGCTGAGTAGGAAATCCCCCGGTATGCACACAATCGACGGTCTCTCTCTCGCCGAGTCAAAAAGCCTCTTCTATGAACCCTCCTCCTATCATACAACACATAGAGGCTACCAAATCACATATTACACATAAAACCCCCAATCTCTAAATTAGGGTTTAACCAAAACAAAGGAAAGACAATAAAAGGGGTACATAGATCTTACCCTCGACGCAAGGAACTCAACGGTATAATCAACGACAAGAACGACCGTCTCGAACTCCCGGAATTGCTAAGAATGCGATTAAGAAGATGAACTTGTTTGCTTTCTCTCTTAAACGGAAATTTAGGTTTTGTAAAAGTGATTTAGAATAATGACGACGAAGCTTAAATACCTTAATCGCATAATTAACAAAACCCGAGAAAACTCCCTCAAAACCGGCTTTACTCGATCGAGTACCCAAGGTACTCGATCGAGTACCCCTTACTCGATCGAGTGCCCCAAACGGTGGTTTTGTGTTGTTTTGACTACTCGATCGAGTACCCAACAGGTCAGAAACTTTTCTAAAACGCAACTTACCCTTACTCGACAGAGTAAGGCCTACTCGATAGAGTACCCCAAGACTTATAAATACGGAGTATTACAATTCGTGTCTTGTTTAGTTAATTTATCGCAAAATTCCCGTTTCCCTTTTATTTCACTATATGATTTTGCACAATGGGGACATTGTGTGATTTGGTTTGGGGAAGGGTTTTGCATTGCATTTGCATTGTTTTTATTACATTTCTATTTCACATTTATCGCATTTCAGTTTGCATTGTTTATTTCATTTCCTATTTATTCATCAAAATTCAAAAAAAAAAAATTGAATTGAAAAATTTCAAAAAATCACGTTTACTTTCGCATTTAGGTCGAGTCGGAACGGTAGTATTTCAATGATGACATTGCATTTTCAGCTATTTTATGCCTAAGCCTTGCTAATTGACATGTTATTAGCAGAATCATATATGCATAGTCTACGAGTTTTCGTTAATTTATTCGCTGAAACTTGAGACTTGACTTAGATTTTTGGCAAACTACATCATTTTCTGAGGTTTAGAGCTTACAACTGGTGACATTCATGATCAGTTTATCTAGGATTGTGAGTAGTTACTCCTTGTAAGACATGTTTCATAAATGTACATAAATATGAACTTAATCTGCTTAATACCTGTATGCATTCGGTTTGTGGTTTGTTGACACATGTGGAAGAGGTCACCCCTTTATTCATTTTGCTCATAAGCTCCACACTGCCAGAAATAGCCTTTTTGTCCCGATAACTACATCCTATACTTAGCCTGCCCTTGTCAAGCTAGTAGTTTATGTTCTTGGGATTGTTATTTTGTTTTTGGTAGCTAATGCTCATTTTAAGATGATGTTGGGAAGATGAAAAAGGAAGGAAATAAAGAAAAAAATTGAATTGAAAAAAAAAAAGAAAAAAAGAAAAAAAAGAGACGCGTGATGTACTGTAGAGGGCGGTCGATCGACTGGCCATCTTAGTCGATCGACTGAAGCCCGAGAAAAGATAAAATAAAATCACATGGTTGGAGTTTTGATTAGTTGGTGATTTTATTCCCATGCTTTATTATCATCATTTGGGGAATTACATTTATATCGGAGATTGTGAGATTTGTGCTTGATAATTAGCACCGTTTCGATTGAAATCTTGAGCAAGAATTTGGATGTTGTTTTAATTTGGTTCCCTTAGTTACTAGTTTGGCTTTTAACTCTGTTTTTATCCAAATTCGTCTTAGCCTCTTCTTACCCATAGCCTCACGTATCCATATTTATCTCGGCATGTGTCATGGTCATTTGTTTGGTTGGAATGCGTATGTACGGTTGTAGAGATCATTTTCATATTAGATTGCAGACATGTTCTTATAGGTCGTAGTTAGGTGAGAGTCACTACAATATTACTTCTTTCTATCTTTTACATATACTCACCCGTATTCATTGAGTGATATGAGCGACCCGTGAGAGTCCATAATGATAAGTCTCTACAGTTGATAGTTCAGCAGTTTTTAATGACTTCATAACTCGTTTGCATGATTCACATTGCTAATTGATTGTTAGTTGTCGCATTAAATTGGTTTAGGCTATTCGGTTTGCATTCCGCTCTGAGATTGAACTCGTTCCATTAGGTCTTAGGATCGAGTCTAGTTCTTGCTTGGGGACAAGCAAGGGTTTGGTTTGGGGAAGTTTGATGCGTGTCATTTATATGATGTTTTACACCTCATTTTACATGCATTTCAAAGCTCAATTATGTAGTTTATGCTACTATTTGCCCCATTTCGTCTACTTTCGTATTTTCATGTAATATTGCAGATTATTGCGGAAATGAGTAGATATCGAGCCGAATCCGTCCCCAAGTATCTAACATTGCATTTGACATGGAGTGGAGACTCGAGAAATGAACTTGGTGCGCATATCGAGGCCCGAAAGATGAATTCACGAGACTTTTGAAGCCAAGTACCAGCTACTCTAGTCGATCGACTGGTCTTCATGGTCGATCGACCAGAGCACGACAAGCAGAAGCTACTGTGGTCGATCGACTAAACCGTGGTTCTGACGTGAATTAATAGAACGAGAATTAGGAAGCCCATTGTGTTTTAGGTTTGAGAATAAAGTTACGTGATATTTCTATATAATGTAACTGGCTCATTCAGATACATTCATTCAGGTTTTTAGGGATTCATCAAGTCTTTCATCACAAAAACTATTAGGGTTCATTCATTAGCTTAGGATATTTTCGGTCAATAAAAGTTTACTTCCCGCATCCGATTTTGATCTTTCCTGTTTTATACGGTATTTCTCTGTTCTTATATTCGGTTTCATTGCTTTAATTCGCTCATAGTTTAGAATTGCTAGGTTAGATCTCCCGAAGCCAAATTATCGTTTTATGTTAATCATTTGTTCAGTTAATTTAAGTATGAATTCGTTAGCTTTATTTGATAATCTTATTGCTGTTTTTATCATAAGTATGAGTAGCTAAATACCCTGTGCTAGGATGTAGGGAATCTGTAGAAGTAGGCGGCGTAGAATAGTAGACCTGAAATCGTGCCACGGTCGATCGACTGGCCACGTGAGATCAGCTTCGTTTTAATTAATTTAATTGCTATATTTGACGAATCGAGTGCACGCGACTAGTTGAATGTTTAGGAATTGACCGACCCAATAAAGATCGAAAGATAGGGGAGGAAAATAGACTGCCTAATTAAGAAGACTAAGTTAATAGGATCGAGAGATAAGTTAATTTAGACTTTTAAATCATTTTTCAGGACGAAAGTTAGCATTAGTGATATTAGGGACCTGTAGCGAGATCGAAAGATGCTACCTATTAAGAATGGACCGAGAGGACTTCTTATTTTCCCGTCTCACGTGTTTGTTTTAGACCTACCTAGTATATTGTCGCCGAAACTATAGTGAACCGACCATCTTAGCACCCTTTTAATATTTGTTTTCATCCATTTCTTTATTTTATTGCTCATTAGCTATAGAACCTTTCAAAACAAAGCCCCACTCATTTGTTACTTTAAGACTAAAATCAGACAACTAATAATTGCGTTCGCCTCTCTGTGGTTCGACCCTGACTGCCACTAGCTATAGTAGTAGTTTGGAAATATAAATTTATCTTTGGTACTCTACGACGGTATCATCAGTGACCTTACCTGATTCGTTGGGTTCATTAAAGCACCATAAAAACTTCTCAAAGTGCCATGGTTGGCCTTCCAAAACCCTCGCTTTATCACGTTCTCCTTCAAATCGAAACACGAAAGTCTTCTCTTTCGCATCCACCACATTGCCAGTAATTGCTTTAATTGGATTCCATAGTCGCACCATTGTATCGATAGCCGCTTTCACGTTAATCGGCCTCGAAGCCCATAACTTCCCGACTAGCATGAATTTTCCACGAGATGCCTCAGATTCCTCCTCCCAGATAAAACCCCCTCGATCATCATTCGACCCCTCACCGTCCCTGTTCATCGGCCCCTTGCCCTTTCGGTTCGAATCTCGTGTGCTACTCATCGACTGTACCTGCATAGAGAAACAAAACGACACAAGAAAAACAAAACAAGCCCTAACTCACGATCGAAATCGTGAGAAAAGCCCCGAGCGGAGAGGAAAACCCTAAGAGCAGTTAGTCAGAACCCCTAGAAACCCTAGACTTCAATGATGACTTTTCCACTACCCTCCCTAGTTAGTTCACCCTCTACTTTTTCTAACTGTGTGTGTGATGATATCATTTTTAATTAAAGAGAAGTCTATGTATTTTTTTTTTATCTTATTATTATTAAGTACAATTTTCCAATTTATGACTATATTCTTAGATTTATGACGGTACAAATCCATCCATGATTGGGTGATTACATAAGCATAAGGTGATGAGACTCGAGAAAGGTCTATGCATTTGCCCCCAAAAATAAAAGACACGAAACGATTGATCAGGGAAAATCAAAGGAAAAATGTCGTGCTTGTTGACATGCTGTGCATCGTTAACGTGCGGATGTTGCTCAACAGTGGCCTCTGGAATCACAAAGAAATCAGCTAGAATTGCATATTGTGGTCTCTTTGGTGCTTCTCTTATTGTTTCCTGGATTCTCAGAGAAGTCGCTTCTCCTTTCTTAAATAAACTCCCTTGTCAGTATTTCTTTTCTTTTTTTAATTTGGTTAATTACTCTATATCTCATCTGGTTTTCTTTGATTTATTAAACTCCATTATTACGAATGTTTTAATTGATTCATGATTTTAGGCTATTCATTCATATTTCATATACTGATGAAGCTGTTAGATTACGAATGTTCTGATATCAGGATTCAAACCCAAAATTGTTACTGTAATATTATTATTATTCTCATCTTCCTTATCTACAACACTGTTCGTTTGTAGCAAGATTGATTTTGCAAGGATGTAATCTTATTCACCCATATCTGTGTGGTCGCCTATACCTTAGAAAGTTAAACTCATTTATACCTTCCTCACCAAATAAATTGAAAAAAATAACACTGTTGTATACAACAGCAAGAACAATGACATTACCCCAGTATTTTCAAATTTCACATGTAAATTACGCCATAATTTCATTTCATAATAAAAAGAAGCGCATCCAGCTAACTAGTTAAGTGACCCTCTTTGCTTTACTCTATCATAATCTAGAACCAAACCTGCTTATTTATGTACGATATTAACCTGTACTGAAAATACTTACGCTACTTCATTAAATTGACGTTGAAGGGATAAATACTGCTGAGCACACCAAGGAATGGTACCAAATAAATACAGTTCTTCGGGTCAGCTTGGGAAACTTTCTGTTCTTCACTCTGCTTGCCTTGATTATGATTGGTGTCAAGGATCAAAATGATCGACGGGATTCATGGCAGCATGGAGGCTGGCTTGGGAAGATGATTATCTGGCTTCTTCTTATTCTTCTTATGTTTTTCTTACCAAATCCTGTCATAGATATATACGGTAAGCTCATGCTGTCCCATTTTCTTTTTATGTTCTACATATGTCACAAGAAATGGCTCTTTGGTTATATAGTTTCACCATTTTGCTCTTCAGAGGCCAAAACATACCGCTGCAAACCCGCTTTGTTATGAGAAGTCTAAGAGAAGCCTGCTTGTTTCATCTAGTCATACTACTCCTTTCTACAAACAATCACTACCTTATCATTTCACAAATATACTAAGACTTATGTGTATAAGTTGTTGTCTTAGTAATCATAGTCATGAGAATGAATGTTCATACACTCATACCTAAGATAAGATTAATGGAGATTGAGCACTATGATGAAAGAGTGAGGTGTATTTCATTAAGGGGTATTTGTATTTGTTCTTACACAAAATGGATAGCCATGGACTTTAGATGTTCACTGATATCCCCATCCAATATCTGCGGTCTAGTGTGTCTAAGCATCTGTTTCGAGGAATTTTTATTATGTTTTGTACCTTTGACTTGTTGATCTGTTTGATTTTATCTTGGGATTCCTAATATCAGCTTATTTGCATCTCCTGCAGGTGTTTTGTCAAAATTTGGGGCTGGGCTGTTTTTGTTGGTTCAGGTCGTCATGTTGTTGGATTTCACTTACACATGGAATGATGCTTGGGTTGCAAAAGACGAACAGAAATGGTAATTTTGATTCCACTAATCCAACAGCTTGCCTTTATGGCTTTGTACCTAACTTTTGGCTTACATACTCCTTTCTTTTCTGATGATTTAGGTACGTCGCGTTGCTTGCAGTATCTGTTGGATGTTACACTGCAGCCTTTACTATCTCGGGACTTTTGTTCATTTGGTTTAATCCTTCTGGTCAAGACTGTGGCCTCAATGTTTTCTTCATTGTCATGACGATGATACTCGCATTTGCATATGGTGTTATTGCTTTACATCCAGCGGTAAGGATATGTTCTCTCCATCCTAGCTACAAATGAGGTAGCTAACTTCCAAACCCTTCCCCCCTTCTATGTTTGTTTCACTTGGTAAAATGGCTGTTAGAACAAACTTATTCCTATATTATACCATGAAGTCATGAACACCACTAACCTTATAAATTTATAAGGTTACTAGAAGTTTAGTGGCATTCTCAGCTCCAACCACAGTTATCGTTATATATATATATAGAAACTCGAGCTATTAGATTTCTACTTCATACCCTCATTGGGGATAGGGCTGGGGCTTAGAATGGACAGTCGCCTACACCGGTGATGGGTTGTCGCCTGTCGGCAACGAGGGTGGGGACGGTGGAGGTTGAGTATGCAGGAGCGGTTGGTTGTGGATGTTGGACAAATTGGTGGTGGGTGAGGGTATTGGGGAAAGGGAATGGCAAACCTTGGGGTATGGTGGGGAATCATTTTGGGAAATTGGGGGTAATCCCAAACTTGAAAATGGGTAAAGAGTATGTCAAACAAACAACATCAAAGGGAATCATACATTTTGATTCGCTTTCTTTTTCTCGAAGACCCTTAACCAAACGCCTCCTTAACTAAGTAAAAAAATTGAGGGTGAAAACTGAAATATTGGACGAAGTTTACGGAATTAGCGTTCACATCATTTCCAATAGAAGTGAAACTAGCTACTGGAGGATTATTCTTGTACAATGTTACAGGCAAAATGATTACAAAGTAACATTGTTATGTGCATATGTGAACAGGTTAATGGCAGCCTCTTGCCAGCCTCTGTAATATCAGTTTACTGTGCCTATGTGTGTTATACTGGTCTTTCTAGCGAACCACGTGATTATGTTTGCAACGGCCTACATCATAAATCAAAAGCCGTCTCTGTGAGCACCCTTATCCTTGGAATGCTCACTACGGTTCTATCAGTCTTGTATTCAGCTCTTCGTGCTGGATCTTCAAAGACCTTTCTGTCATCACCACCGTCATCTCCAAGGGCAGGTATGTCTATCTTATGCATTTGTTACGTTTATTTGCAACTCAGATTTGTATTTTTGTGCTCTTAGTTTCTTGCGTAATTTGCTAATATCAATGTTTGTTAATTGAGTCTGTCAGTTTACCATAATTACCATGTTGTCTTATTAATACCTTGCCGTCGATGTGTTTTGATTGAAGTTGTTGACCAGTATGATTGTTGTGCGATTACATTCTTGCACAGTTTGCTAATACTAATGCTTGTTACTTTAGTGTGTCAGTTTACCAAAATTACCCATTTCGTCTTGTTATATATAATCCTGACCTGAATGTGTTTAGATTGAATGTTCTTTACCAGTGTGAATGTGTGATTATGTGTGTGGCTTGGCGATGATTACCTTTTAGCTGAGCATTATGCAGTTAACAGCATAAAGTAATTATATGATATTATCGCTTGAAGCATTGCCCTTGCAAAAAGATGAAGGGAAATTGAAAAAATGGCGTACATCTCCAACGAAAGTGAAGAAGTGTATATTTGCAGCTTTCATAATATTATGTGGTGGATGTGAATCGGGTACCAAATACCATTTCACAACTAATGTTTGTGCATGTGATTTGTAGTCTCAAGTCACATGTTATACTGTTTGCTGCTGTTATGTTATTAATGCACTTGCCCCCGTTCTAAACCCCATTATTAGAATGTTGGATGCATGTGTCCCTGTTCAAGTTATGTTAACTCCAAATTGGGTGCAAGTGTTGGATGTGACTCAATTTTGAGTGTAGGACATGGCTATATTGTGGAGCGTTCCATGTTTTTGGTTTAGGAAGTAGTTTCTAGTTGTCGTATCATTGGACACATGACAGAGTGTCAGAGTGAAGTGTGAAGTGTTGGAAGTAAGATAGGGTTCAAGTGTAACAATATTCTTATTGCAAGTTGCAACACTGCTTGTCGAGAACAACATTATCTCAGTTCATAAAGGGCTCCTGCAAATGGTAGGGTAGGTAGGGGATGGGGATGTATTCAACCTTACCTTTGTTAGAGATAGTGTTGGAAGGACCTATAAAATTGAGTCAAGAATCACATGACTGACTGCTATTTCACGATAAAAGAAGCGCAACACGTTTAGCCAGCCATTTTGGTTTATTTCATGGTTATCCAAGAGTAAAAACTACGATTTCTCAAAAAAAAAAAAAAAAAAAAAAAAAAAAAAGAGTAGAAACTACGAAGTAGAAAATAGGGAGTTTGATTCTCCATTGACCTTTTGGAAATGAAAACTGTTGAAACTGCTTGTCTGTCGGTTATGAAAGATTTGAAAATAGGGAATATGGTAATGGTCAGAGCTAATTCATAAAATTTTGTTTTTAAGTTCAGTAATTACTCTGATTGTAAATTGAAGTTCTTTTAACTCATCCCAGGTGGGAGCAAACCTCTTCTTGACTCAGAGGACACAGAAGCTGGTGGTGCTGACGGAAATGACAAGGAATCCCGGCCTGTCACTTACTCTTACACCTTCTTCCATCTGATATTTGCGCTTGCCAGCATGTACTCTGCAATGCTTCTCTCAGGATGGACTAGTTCTTCTGACAACTCAGATCTAATCGACATTGGTTGGGCTTCCGTCTGGGTCAAGATCTGCACTGAATGGGTCACGGGCGGGCTTTATGTTTGGTCTCTTGTTGCACCTCTAATCATGCCAGATCGTGAGTTTTACTAACTAATCAAGAGCGCCGTCTACCACCTCATGCCTATCGTCCACCAAAGTTGACTCTGTCATAATTATAGCCCTTCGACTTTGGTGCTTGAGTTGTGGGTTCTTGCACCCCTTGTTGATAAGATCATTGTATTATAGTGTGTCATGTATTCTATCAGGAATGTTAAAATGGTTGGACTACGTACATTAGAGTGCAACTTATTGGCTGTATTAAAATGTCTTCGTTTCTTTACATAATTTTGGTTTTCAACTCCTTAGAACTGCCAACTATTCTTGCTAGTTGCTTGTGAGGGAAAGGTACTTGTGAATTGTGATCTCTTACAACCACCTCCTTTTTCAACATTATTTTAACTGGCTGCAGAATGATTGCGTGTGCTTTGTCATTCAATGATCGAGGTTATAGATAGGAAAGAGGAGAGGTGATCGCGCATTTGGCTTGAGAGTCACACAACTCAAACCCTCACGAAAGGTGGCATATGGTCATGTGGAGATAATGCGTGGATGATTGCTTGCTCGCTACCTGCACATCCAAGGATTTTGCCTTGTAAAGCGATTTTGCATTCATTGTGAAAACAAATGTTTATTAACCTATTAAATGACCTTCAAATTAAAATTTGGAGAGTATATAGAGGGAAAATGACAATCCTACTCCATATGACGAAAGTAAAGAGAAGATTTTGAGATTCTGATTCTTTGATGAGCACCATCAATTCCTAACTTAATGGTAACTTGCTGAGGTAAATTAGCTGGGATTAATGTCATACAGTGACAGCCACACAGCGGATGTGGCTGTTACTTCCGATAACATGAAATTCAACACCATTACAAATCACTTGGAAGATCTATACTATACTGTACTAGTTAGACATAACTCATAAGCATTGTTTATTTTTCTTTTGACGAAAATAAGCATCGTTATAAAAGTTAGTAAACTTTTAATCAAACATGTATTCGAAACATCAATATTTGGCTTGTTCATAGGATCATAGCCCTATCCAGAATATTCAGGCTAAAATCATATGCAATGTCTGTCAGGATCGGCTTATTGCAATGAGACTGTCACAAGACTCACAACTTTCACTTGATATGCTTAATAAACCAGTTCAACATATCTGAATGAGACTCTTCAGCACTTTTAACAGCAGAATCATCTTCCACATCATATCTGACACTCCATCCATGGGAAACACCAGGATATATCTTCACAAAGCTCTCAATCTGCATGAAAACTCAGATTTGAAATCTCAACTACTTCTTTAGTACCTTACTTTTTCTGGTATACTCCCTCTGTCCTCGTCATTTGTTGTCCTTTTCCATATTTGGGTGTCTCAGTCAATTGTTGTCCTTTCTATTTTAAGAATGAACTTGATGAGCAATTTGATCATTCACACTCAATTTGTTCCACTTGTCATTTAATAATTGGCTCATTCCTCTTTCCATGGTCTTTGTGCCAAAACCAAAAGATAACAATTGACCGGAACGGAGGGAGTATAAAACATCATTACCCCAGTGCATTAAGGGCAACCAAAAATTGTAGGGTACAGGGGGATCAAATGTATGCAACCTCACGATTGTGTTAGCAACACACAAAAGCGGTATCTGAATGACCCATATGAAATTGCATCAAACAACTAATTTTAGTACTTCACAAGAAACAGAAGCGAAGTTTAGCGAGTCATTTTGCTTTATTCTATCAGAATTCAGAACCAAAGAATAACCGAGTCTTTCATTCCATCGAAATTTGAACTTCTAGTCAGACATATATATATATATGTAAGGGCAAATTTTAATTGGTTTGATAGGAAAAGACTGAATGTCAGAATATGGACCTCAGAGGCTCAGACTCAGATTCGAATTGCCATAACCATTTTTATTACATTGCATAGCATAATATAGGAAGATGATAGCCACATTAAATGTCTACTATAAACATTTACCCGAATAACTGGCTAGGTATCGGCAAACATATGCAGTCAGACCCTTGCATAACAATGAAAACTGAAGAGGTTATTTAGAGATGATTCGTAATTCATAACGAAAACTGCTTCGAGATATGTACATGATGGCTGCTACTTCATGATATAAAGAAGTGGGTCAGTTTAACGAGTCACTATTCTTCATCCCATCATAATCATAACCAAAGAATGCTTATATGCGACATATATGTAGTCAAATTCTCAACAACAACAACAACAACAACATCAGAGCCTTAATCCCAAAATGATTTGGGGTCGGCTGACATGAATCATCCTTTCGAACCGTCCATGGGTGAACGCACGCCTTAAAATGCGAATAAAAAAAGGGAAGATGAAAAACAAAAAGGAAGAACGAAAATGTAATGGAAAGTCAAGGTAAACTTAGGGGTTTTAAAATTGATTTAAAAAAAGAAAAGAGTGAATATCAAAGACTGACCTCAGATTTTGCAGCCAAAATCTTTTCAAAATGCCTTGCTTGTTCAGGTGGACAAGTATGGTCAATTTCAGCTCCTAGTATTGATATTGGTATCTTGACCTCTGATAATTATATATAAAATATTAACCAGTCAGATAACTTTATCAAATCCTCGATACAAACCAACCATAAACGTCTGTCATAGTGCAGTTTTGTAATGGATTTTAAGACTCGGGAATCCACGACACTTTACCATTGATGTCATTGTCGGTAAGGGGACCAGGGTGAAGCACGACTCCAGCCTGAATATAGTCAGCAGACTTTGCTAACTTCACCACAACCACACCTGTAGAAATACAAGTGATATTAAGTAATGCGATAAGTTAATGAACTGATTAAAATCTCAACCAAGTCCTGATTAAAAAAAATATCCGGTACCTCCCCAACAGAAACCTGCAGCTCCGATAGATGTCACTCCCCTGCTTCTTAGAGCAGTGATAAGCGTCTTGGCATCTTCACATCCTTGGTCCTAATAGCCATCAGCAACAATTATATAGTGAACTCGGAGTTCAGGCTACGCACGCTTATTATTTGTTTTAGGAAATTTGTTATTCAGATGCCTGTGATTTGGGTTCATTCTACGTTTGACGATTGGAGATTTATTCAGAAAAAATCAGTAGCTTCTTCGGTCGCTATATGTCACTCATCCATTGATACAATATAATGAGCAAGGTAATAAAACAAGGAAACAACAAGTGATGAGGGTTAGTATCTAGTGTATGATGACAGACCGTGGTATGTTTTTTTAGCCAAGCCTGTCGATCAAAGTCGGGATCAAGTTTAAGATAATCGCCATATAAGAAATCAGGAAGGAGAACGAGAAAGCCAGATGCTGCAACTTTGTCTGCGAGCTTCCTGAATATTATTTGGGGAACAATATGAGAAATGAAGATTGTTGGTCTCAACAAAAAAAAAGCAGTTAAATAGTACCTTAAATTTGGTGCTTCATACCCTGTAAAAAAAAAAAAAAAAAAAAAAAAAAAAAGTATACTTAGTTGGAACTGGAAGGGAAAGAATAACTAAAGATAATTACGGCGAAACTGTTTGTAGATGTTGCAGCATAAGAAGAGAAGATGGTACATACCAAAGACATCGGAGATGAGGATGATAGCACGGTTGGAGTTGGGGTTGGAGTTGGAGTTGGTGACATAAGTGTTAAGTCCACCGATATTCTCAATAATTCCATCACCACTACTGGAACTCAACCTTGGTGGGTTCGAACAACATTCAGCTGTTGACATTCTTTCACAACTGATTCACACACACACACACTTCTCTACCACTTTATCTCACTATTACTTGTCAACTTCAAATGCTGCGATATGTAACAAATACCAAGTAACTAATAGGACAAACTTTGGGGGCATTTTGAGGACTCTCGCTCTCAAACCCTCCTTGCTTACGTTTGCTTTTTTTAATCCCACCATTTCCTTTCACCTTTATGGATCCGCAATTAATGGTGGATTAATTAATAGGGGGGAATTTCAAGAAACGGAAAACAAGGTAGAGGTAAAATATGCTTAGTAAATGGAAAATTTGCGCCGTATTTTTGAGATTTAACATTTTATACAAAAATAGAATTTCAAAAATTTGCCCTATCGGACGCGCAACCCCAATTTAGTTACGTTTTAGTTTCATTCATGTACAAAATTTACTCTTTCATAGACTTTTTGCCATTATTTTTCTACACTTACCCTTGTGTTCCAAGAGAGGGGAAAAACAATCTCTTTCTCTCATGCCCTCAAAGTTAATCAAACCGGATTGTACTAAACAAAAATTAATCAAATCTAAATCAAATTACTTTATAATTGATCTTACTGCTCATATTGCTCAACTAATTATTCCAAATGTTCGAATAATGCATCAACCACAATTTGCACCCTTTACTGTGAGATCAACGATTTAATATCATGTCTAAAGTGAGGCAAGGAGATCTGATGTATTGAACCGTCTCCTGGTGTAAAGCACGAGATCAATGTTTTTTGGATGACCTATCAGGAAAATTGTATCATCAATTGACTCCTACTTTATGATAATATGAAGCGTAGATGGTTTAGGGACTGGTGGTTGCGGGAAATATAAATAGGAGTGCATCGATTCAGTGGATAATATAAATAAGAGTGGTGGTTGCGGAGGGATCGTGCGAAGGGAGGACGTGGTGGTTGTAACACCCCCATACTCCAAGTGCCTTACCAGGACCACTTAGGTATAAGGATGCTACCATCTCGGTTACCCGAGGCAATGATAATCATCAGACAATAACGAAACAACATTTAAATAGTATAACTTTAGTGAAAGGTTACAATCCAAAGCCAAATACCAAATTACGAATACAAGTTCTCAAACCAACTGTCTAATCAGCTAAATGAAATGTTTATTAAACTACTAAAGCTACAGCGGAAGACTTCTATCATCAGACGGTCGCACATCCCAGCTATCCCATGTAACTCGATTCATACCTGCTCAATAACTGCTCACCATCCCCGAATGGATCACCACAGTTTTTAAAACATTAAACGGGGTCATTACTAATCACACAATTTAAATAAACCAGCAATACAGTAAACAAACAGCTCAAACGGTCACACACACAATCACACTCACTCCAATCAATCTCCGTTACCGACTATCCACTGGACCAGCCCTGCCAGTGGGGGACCGCAACCGTACCCACCAAATCCCCGATCATCATACCGAGCGATAACCCTGTCCCATTAATGTGCACATCCCCTCCCGTGGCGGGTTCCACGGAGGGCGTGAAGCCACTCCCGCAAGTGACTCCACTCAGCCGAGAACGCATCTCGAGAACCAGAGACAAACAATCACAACCATTAAACAGCAATCAAAACCAACGACCGTCACAATACGAATACGATAATATTCAACAATCACAAAACACCAACAATGCATCATGGGACTAATACTGAGTAGGGAAACCCTACCTGGAAAGCAACACAATCAGACGGTCTCAACAGCTGATATCAAAAGGCTTCTTCTACGAATCCTCCTCCTAACATACAAACATATATTCACTACCAATCACGAAATACAACAAAACCCCAAAATCCCAATATTAGAGTTTAACCAACTTTAACGAAACACTATAAAAACGGTACGTAGGTCTTACCCTCGACGCAAGGATCACAAAGGTATAAAGAAAGGTAAAATCCGACCTTCCAAGCTCCGGGATTTGCCAACAATGCGATTGATGCGAAGAACGTAGTTTGTTTTCTCCTTTGAAAGCAATTAGGTTTTAAAAGTGTTTAAAGAAAAGTGGCGGAAGTAATTATATACTTAATCGCATTATTAACAAAACCCGACAAATCATCACCCCGTAAACCGGCTACTCGATCGAGTACCTGAGGTACTCGATCGAGTATCAAGGTTACTCGATCGAGTACCCAACAGGTCAGAAACTATTTTTAAAACGCAACACACCCTTACTCGACAGAGTAAGGCCTACTCGATAGAGTACCCAGAGACTCATAAAACCGTAGTATTACAGTCTTCCCTCCTTAAAAAGAACTTCGTCCCCGAAGTTCAAACCACAACAAAACAAAGACACACACTACAACACTCCCGACTCAACAACCAAAACAAAACTCAACATAAAACATGTTACTAACCCAAACTCAAACCGACTCAACCACACAAACATACTGACACAACATAAAAAGGTATAAAAAAAGCTCTTAAAACTCTTCGCGATCATCTCCTACCCCCCTAAAAGAAACAAGGTTACGTCCCCGTAACCATACATACCTGATCAAAAAGGAAAGGGTAACGCTCTCTCATGGCCTCCTCTGCCTCCCATGTATCTTCCTCGGTCTCGTGGTTAGACCAAAGGATCTTAAGCAAAACTGTCTCACCACTCCTAGTCTTCCTAACCTTCCGGTCAAGAATCTTCTTAGGGACCTCAAGATATGATAAGGACTCATCTAGCTCTAAGCTCTCTGCCTCTAACACATGTGACGGGTCACTCACATACTTCCGCAGCTGAGATACATGAAACACATTATGCACTCTCTCTAACGCAGCTGGTAAAGCCAGACGATATGCAACCTCTCCAACCCGCTCTAAGATCTCATAAGGTCCGATGAACTTCTGACTCAGCTTGCCTTTCTTCCCAAATCTCATAACCCCACGCATAGGAGACACTTTTAGAAGAACCTTGTCCCCAACCTGAAACTCTATATCCCGACGATGTAGATCTGCATAACTCTTTTGCCTATCCTGAGCTGCTCTCATCCATTCCCTGATCATCTTAATCTGTTCAACCATCTCATGTACCATCTCTGGTCTTAGAAACCCCTTTGCCTCAAAGACTTTGTCGTCCCAACAAATCGGACTCCTACATCTCCTCCCATATAAAGCCTCAAACGGTGCCATGCCAATACTAGTGTGATAGCTGTTGTTGTAAGAAAACTCTATCAAATCCAACCTATGTTCCCAGCTACCACCAAAGTCCATCACACAAGCTCGTAACATATCCTCAAGAGTCTTGATTGTTCTCTCGATCCCGACCGTCGTCGCGGGATGAAATCTTTGTACTCATCTTCAAAGTTGTTCCCAAAGATTCCTGCAACTCTTTCCAAAACCTTGAGATAAACCTCGCATCTCTGTCAGATACTATGTCCTTAGGGACTCCATGTAATTTAAGCACATTCTTCCGATAAGCCGTAGCTAATTGTGCTTTAGTCCATGTATCTTTCATTGGCACAAAGTGAGCTGACTTGGTCAGTCGATCCACTATTACCCATATCATGTTGTTACCCTGTTGACTCTTTGGCAAACCCACGATAAAATCCATAGAAATGGATTCCCACTTCCACTCGGTACCTCTAAAGATGAATCTTACCTTGTGGCCGTCGCTGTTCCCCTTTAACTCTCTGGCATGTCAAACAACGGGCCACAAACTCAGCTGTTTCTTTCTTCATCCCAGGCCACCAAAACGTGTTCTTTAAATCCTTGTACAGCTTGTCACCACCTGGATGTACTGAATATGGTGTACAATGTGCCTCTGTCATGATAGTCTTTTTCAGCTCCTCATCATTAGGGACACACCACCTCCCATTAAACCTCAAACTACCATCTGTATAAATAGAGAATCGAGACACTGTCCCTTTCTCTACTCCAGCTCTCCACTCAACCAACTTAGGATCCAACGCCTGTTTACCTCGAATATCATCATAAAGATCAAGCTGTACTGTCAAATCTCCCACGGCATCCCCTCTCTGCATCATATGTATCCCAAACTTCCCCACCTCATCTCTCAACCTCATCAAAGATAGAGATGTACACAAAGAATGCACACTCTTCCTACTCAAAGCATCTGTAACAACGTTGGCTTTCCCTTCGTGGTAGATAATATCCATGTCATAATTGCCAATCAACTTCATCCACCTCCTCTGTCTCATGTTCAACTCCTTTTGAGTGAAGATGTACTTGAGACTCTTGTGATCCGAAAATACCTTAAAGGTCACCCCATAAAGGTAATGTCTCCAAATCTTGAGAGCAAACACCACTGCACCCAACTCCAGATCATGTGTAGGGTAGTTCTCCTCATAAGCCTTCAACTGCCTAAAAGCATAGGCAATCACTTTACCATTCTGCATCAACACACATCCCAACCCATTCTTTGAGGCATCTGTATAAACCTCAAAGTTCTCGATCCCTTCAGGTAATGCTAAGATAGGAGCTGTGGTCAAACGCTCCTTTAATGTTTGGAACGCCGTCTCACAACCCTCATCCCAACGAAATCTGTTCTCTTTCCTCATTAAAGCTGTCATAGGTCTAGCTATCTTGGAGAAATCTTTCACGAACCGTCTGTAGTATCCAGCTAAACCCAAGAAACTCCTGATCTCAGCAATATTCTTTGGTGCTTCCCACTTTGTCACTTTGCCTCAATCTTTGCCTTAGGATCCACTGACTACCCCATCCTTAGAGATCACATGCCCTAGAAAAGCAACTTTCTCTAACCAGAACTCACACTTGGACAGCTTAGCATATAACTCATGCTCCCTCAAGGTCTGCAACACAATCCTCAGATGCTCCTCATGCTCCTCCTTAGTCTTGGAGTAGACTAAGATGTCATCGATAAACACCACCACGAACTTGTCCAAAAACTGTCTGAAGATTATGTTCATCAAATCCATAAACACAGCCGGTGCATTAGATAACCCAAACGGCATTACCACATACTCATAATGGCCATACCTCGACGTGAAAGCTGTCTTTGGTATGTCCACCTCTCTAATCTTCACCTGATGGTACCCCGACCTCAAATCAATCTTGGAAAAGACTGATGCACCACTCAACTGATCAAACAGGTCATCTATCCTTGGCAAAGGATACTTGTTCTTCACCGTCACTCGGTTCAGCTCTCTGTAGTCTATGCACAACCTCAAACTCCCATCTTTCTTCTTCACAAAAAGAACTGGTGCTCCCCACGGCGATACACTAGGTCTAATGTATCCCTTCTCTATCAGATCATCTAACTGTTTCCTGAGCTCCTCCATCTCTTTAGGACCCATCCGGTACGGTGCCTTAGAGATTGGCCCCGTCCCCGGTTTCAACTCAACTGTGAAATCTATCTCCCTCTTTGGTGGCAACCCCGGAATCTCCTCTGGAAAGACATCTGCAAACTCATCCACCACTGGTATCTGATCAACCGTCGGACTCTCTATCCGGTCATCTCTCACATGGCACAAGATCAATGGGCATCCCTTCCTCAGATAAGACTTCAAGGTCACAGCTGCAATCAACTTAACTTTGGGTTTGACCACAAACCCACGATAAGACACACTAACACCCTTTGGACCTCTCAAAGACACTTTCTTTTGATGACAGTCTATCTTAGCTTTATACTTTCCCAACCAATCCATCCCGACTATCATCTCAAAGTCGTCAAAAGGAAACTCTAGCAAGTCTACAGGTAGATCAACTTGCCCAAGTATCATAGACACATCTCTATACAACCTCCCACATGATACAGACTCATCCGAAGGTATAAAAACTTTCTCACTTACAGACTCATATACCCTCAAACCCAACCGTTTAACATGAATCGAAGATACAAACGACTGAGACACCCCCGAATCAAACAAAACAAAGGTATGAATACCGTTAACATGAAAAGTACCAGTGATAACATGTGCATCATCCTCAGCTGCTTTCTTGTCCATCATGAACAACTTTCCACTGGTCTTCTGTCCACCTCCCTGGACAGTACTGGCTGATGTGGTCGGCTTAGCACCCGACCCCTAATTGTTGTTGTTGTTCGTAGCTGGTTTCTGATAAGAATTACCGCCATTGCGGTTACCTCCACACTGATAGCTCTGACTTCCCCGGTTAGACCATGACCCAGACGGTCTATTGCTCGCATAACTCTGTGCAGGTCCCTGAGAATAGCTCCCCTGAGCCGATCTCTGAAAAGCTCCAGGCATACTCGTGCACTCATGTCTCTTGTGGCCTACACCGCCACAGCCATAGCAGGTCATCCCCCAACTACCACTACTACTCATACGGCCACGCCCAAAGGAAGCCCCAACACTGAACCCTGACCCATAAGAAAACGCTCTAGCCTGGTTGTGGTTGCCTTTCTTGTGACTAGATTGGCCACCACCCTCACTCTCAGCCTTTCTTTTCTCAACCACTCTCTCCTGAGCCATCTCTACCAACCTCTCAGCTCTCCCTGCCCTCTCATAAGCTTCCTTAACATCGGTAAGGACTCCCACGGGTAGCTTATCCATGATCCTAGGGGTCAACCCCCTCTCAAACCTCAGCGCCAGGTTCTCCTCACTCAAACCCATATCCTCAGCATACCTAGACTTCTCATTAAACTGCTTGTAGTACTCAGCAAGTGACATATCAGATGTCATCTTAAACCCATCAAACTCCTCTCTCAGCTTACTCCTCACATGCTCCGGTACAAACTTTTTCCTCATAGCCCTCCGAAACTCTTCCCAAGGTATAGCAGGTGAGCCCTGGTTCGCATACATCTCCCTAGCACTCACCTTCACCCTATCCCACCACTCGCCAGCTGCTTCCCTCAGGTAGAACGCAGCTTGTTCTACTCTCATCTCATCAGGACAGTGAACCAGGTCTAGTATGTTCTCCATCTCACGATGCCAGTTGTCAAGAAGGTTTGGTTCCCCGGTTCCCTTGTACTCTTTTGGATTAAACCTCTCTATATAAAGGCTGATCTTAGAGTGATCAACCTCCTTATCCTTTCCCACTTTCTTTAAGGCCTCCGTAAGAGCATCCTGATACTCCAACATCTTAACGATATCATCTATGTTCATGCTCTCAGCTCTCGCATACAAAGCGTTTCTCTTGGGCGGCATCTTGAAACTATATAAGAAAGGGTAGATATAAACATACGCACTAAAACCTCAAAACACGAAAACAGGCTGCCCAGAACACACTCGATCGAGTGCCTAAACCTACTCGATCGAGTAGAGGCTACTCGATCGAGTGCCCACCGTACTCGATCGAGTGCCCCAACATCAGACCCAAAACAGACCTTCTGATCTCTAACATACTCGACCGAGACCCCCTACTCGATCGAGTGCCCGATGTACTCGATCGAGTGCCCAAAAACACGATTCTTGTTGTAAAAAAGTCAAATATCCACTCGATCGAGTCAGACCCACTCGACCGAATACCTCACCTACTCGATCGAGTTCCCCCTTACTCGATCGAGTCATGCTGACTTGTATACACTACCCGCATATTATCTCACATATCCGAACATATTATGCAACTTTATAAACTCAACATTATAATATAGTTAAGATGCAATTCTACCAACTCTTCATATGATCAACAAAACAACTATATCATATTATCAAACGCTACATAGTAAACATCCAACATGCTTCTTGTTCAAACAACAGTTCTATATATTTCACCAACCTTTCATTCACAAACTCAACCTTCTACTCCAAACATCCAACAATTACAGCATACAGAATCACATTCACATACAAACTAACAAACATCACATACGACCTTGACATATACCCCCCCATGTGACCGGTTCAAAATTGTAGGGCGAGTTCGCGACTTTAGGACGTCTCCCAAGCCTTTGCATTAGCTCCTACAACCTTTACCCCGGGTTCATTTTATTTGACTCCCTATGTTCATTAGATTCATTGGTTACAGGTTTCAGGATCGTCGCTCTGATACCATTTTGTAACACCCCCATACTCCAAGTGCCTTACCAGGACCACTCAGGTATAAGGATGCTACCATCTCGGTTACCCGAGGCAATGATAATCATCAGACAATAACGAAACAACATTTAAATAGTATAACTTTAGTGAAAGGTTACAATCCAAAGCCAAATACCAAAATACGAATACAAGTTCTCAAACCAACTGTCTAATCAGCTAAATGAAATGTTTATTAAACTACTAAAGCTACAGCGGAAGACTTCTATCATCAGACGGTGGCACATCCCAGCAATCCCATGTAACTCGATTCATACCTGCTCAATAACTGCTCACCATCCCCGAATGGATCACCACAGTTTTTAAAACATTAAACGGGGTCAGTACTAATCACACAATTTATATAAACCAACAACACAGTAAACAAACAGCTCAAACGGTCACACACACAATCACACCCACTCCAATCAATCTCCGTCACCGACTGTCCACTGGACTAGCCCTGCCAGTGGGGGACCGCATCCGTACCCACCAAATCCCCGCTCATCATACCGAGCAATAACCATGTCCCATTAATGTGCACATCCCCTCCCATGGCGGGTTCCACGGAGGGCGAAACTAGGGCGTGAAGCCACTCCCGCAAGTGACTCCACTCAGCCGAGAACGCATATCGAGAACCAGAGACAAACAATCACAACCATTAAACAGCAATCAAAACCAACGACCGTCACAATACGAATACGATAATATTCAACAATCACAAAACACCAACAATGCATCATGGGACTAATACTGAGTAGGGAAACCCTACCTGGAAAGCAACACAATCAGACGGTCTCAACAGCTGATATCAAAAGGCTTCTTAAACGAATTCTCCTCCTAACATACAAACATATAATCACTACCGATCACGAAATACAACAAAACCCCCAAATCCCAATATTAGGGTTTAACCAACTTTAACGAAACACTATAAAAACGGTACGCAGATCTTACCCTCGACGCAAGGATCACAAAGGTATAAAGAAAGGTAAAATCCGACCTTCCAAGCTCCGGGATTTGCCAACAATGCGATTGATGCGAAGAACGTAGTTTGTTTTCTCCTTTGAAAGCAATTAGGTTTTAAAATGTTTAAAGAAAAGTGGCGGAAGTAATTATATACTTAATCGCATTATTAACAAAACCCGATAAATCATCACCCCGTAAACCGGCTACTCGATCGAGTAGCTGAGGTACTCGATCTAGTGCCCCCTTACTCGATCGAGTATCAAGGTTACTCGATCGAGTACCCAACAGGTCATAAACTATTTTTAAAACGCAACACACCCTTACTCGACAGAGTAAGGCCTACTCGATAGAGTACCCAGAGACTCATAAAACCGTAGTATTACAGTGGTGATGGGTGGGGGAAGGGCGGTGGCTGGGTTGTGGACTGGTGGCGGCAGGAAGGTGGTTAGGGATGAAGGGAGTAAAAGTTGCAATTGAATGTATGTGTGTTGAAATGAGAAGAGTAAATTGGTCATTCACGTCCATGAAAGAGTAAAACTCGTACATAAATGAGCACCACCCTTTAGTTAATCATTTAGACGACCTCATTAGTAAGCTTCATAGAAATAGTGGACATTGCGATTTACATCTCCTAAGAGTTGGATAGAAGACGGTAAACTATATATGGACATAACCCAGCAAACCAAAAAGAACCTTGCTTGTGCCTCTAAATCCATTAATAATGTGCTAAGTTAAACATAGTTTGAACCTTGCTTGTTCCATTACATGCATTAATAACGTGCTAAATTAAACAAAGTTAAACATAGTTCCAAGATGTACGGTGTTTTATTTTAGAGCAGAATATGAGTGTCGTACAAAAATTGCTCTCAACCTTGACGAAGCATTGGTGAACAATCTGACGGTCCCAAAAGTTGTGTTCAAGTAGGCACAATTGAGATTTAAGACACACGAACCTGACAATTAACAGTTTACCGTGAGAACTGGGTGAGAGGTAACGTGCTGCTTGATCAATTTAAGAAATTGCTGAAGGTATTTTAGCAACGGGTATAAAGGACAAAGCAGCAACATAGTGTGTACGTACCTGTGCTTCAAATGATGCCAGCAAGCTCAAAGACGGCATATGAAACAATGTTTTTCGCAGAGTTTTAAGGAGCGTTTTGTGGTGGTGGTGGGGCTGTAATAACCGCTACCTTGTCTGACCTCCTAGCGCGTGAGAGTGCGACGTATAGTTGTCGTGGTGAGAAACATGGCCTTGGCAAGTAAATAGCAATTGATCTAACGTTTGCCCTTGAGATTTGTTTATAGTCATGGCAAAACTCAGTTTAATAGGGAACTACATGCGCTGGAATTGGAACAGATAGTTTGCAGAAGATGGTGGTCGTAAATGTATACATGGTATGAACACATGTTCACCTGCATGGTCTCCATATGTTATCACGCACTCTATCAAGTTTGGGCTGAAATTTTTGCAAATACCCGTTACACAAGCCAGAGGATGGCAATAGATTCCTTAGCAAAATCACTGGGCTATTGTGTTTTAAGATAAGCTCGTGATGGCTCATACCACCTGAAGAGAGTTTGTTTATAAACTCAGTCGGATATATATTGCACTTGTCATCCAAGACACTGTCGTAGCTTTTGTATGTAGTAGCCTCACCTGGAAACTACTCTATTAAGATAGAATTGATTGCGTCAACATCTACATTAATTGGAGTTAGTATGGCTCGAGTCTTGAAAATTCCAGGTTTGTAGCTTTGAAGTTCATCCTTTGGAAAGGCTAGCTCTGTGATTGCGGTAATTAGGTCGAGATTCTCCTCATCCTGGCATCTCACAATTTCCTCAGGCAATTGTACGTATTCATTTTATTCAGTTTGGAGTTCGCCGTTCCCCAGGGCTAGTGATATAGAAGTCGTGGGTTTTGAACGAACGAATTAGGGTTTGCAAAGTTACAGCAGGAGCTATAACTTAAACGAATTGAAAATCTTGAAACTTACGAAAAAATCAGATTTTTGTATGTGGATTTTCGTGTAATTGATTGGGAACGAAGAATTGGATTGAATGATATGCGTGAATTGGAACAAAGTAACCGGATAGGATAGTGGATTTCGTTCTAACCTCGCAAGGTTATAGCTCAATTTACTATAACTTTCAGCCTCGCAACGAAGAAAGAAAACTAACAACCTCGCAAGATTAATTAGGGTTAGCTCACAAATGTAAACTTTTTATTAAAACTCATAATCTGAAAAATAGGGTTTACATGAGGCCCTATTTATACTAACTCCTCCTCCAAGCTATCTTGGGGAAAAAGATAAGAATCAAATAACTAAATAAAATCTGATATTATCTCTTATCTTAGATAATAAGCTAAGAATAATATATTTTATTTTAAGATAAATTAATAACTAATAAAATCTAACACCAGCTACCAATACCCGAACACAAGCCCAGCATTCGGTTATTTAGTAACCGTGTTTTCAGCCCACGCCTCTTCGGTACCAGCCCATTTCAACATCGTCACACAACTCGAGCCAAACTTGAATCCCTCCACGATTTGGGCCGCATTTCGACTAATAAGAACTTTATTTTCACTATCGAGCAATGCTCCCGCATCATTCTCTCCTTCTTTTTGAAAATTTGGCCTCAAATTGTCGTCATCCAGATACGGCGACAAGTCTCCCACGTTGAAAGTAGCACTCACACCTCTATACTCGCTTGGTAACTCAAGTTTATAAGCATTTGAACCATAACATTCCAAAACCTTGAACGGACCATCAGCTCTCGGCATAAGCTTATTCTTCCGCTTCGATGGAAATCGTTCTTTTCTCAAGTGTTGCCACACATGATCTCCTACCTTAAACACGGGCTGCTTGCGATGCTTATTTGCTTTCTCCTTATACTTTGCATTTGCCTTCTCAATTTGAGCTCTCACCTGCTCACAAGTACGAAGAAATGTCGCTTGTCTATCTTTTGCTTCGAAACTCATGAGATCTTTCTTTGGGATTGGAACCAAGTAAATAGGCAGAAATGGATTGACTCCGTACACAATTTCGAATGGGGCTCTCCCAGTAGTAACAGATGGAGTTCGATTGTAAGCAAACTCGGCATGTGCGAGTTTAACATCCCAATCCTTTGTGCTCTTGCTAACTAATCCTCTCAACAAACTTCCAAGAGTGCGATTAGTTACTTCCGTCTGACCATCTGTTTGTGGATGGTGAGAAGTACTGAAAAGTAACTTAGTTCCTATCAAACGCCATAACGTTTTCCAGAAATAACTTAGAAACTTTACATCTCGATCCGATACAATGATAAGTGGAATCCCATGTAAACGAACCACCTCTTTGTAATACATATCAGCAACGCTAGTAGCATCATCGGTTTTATGACAAGGAATGAAATGAGCCATCTTCGAAAACCGATCAACAACCATCATTATAGAGTCTTTACCACGCTGCGTTCTAGGCAATTCGAGTATAAAATCCATACTCACCTGGCTCCAAGGCTGTTTCGGAACTGGTAATGGCGTGTATAACCCTTTAGCAAATGAACTCTTCGCTTTTTGACACACGACACACTTAGCCACAATTTCTTGAACATCCTTAACCATCTTTGGCCAATAAAAATGTTCACTTACAATGTCGTAAGTTTTATTAAAACCAAAGTGACCAGCTATTGCTCCTTCATGAGCTTCGTGAACAAGTAATTCCTGAATCGAACTTTGTGGAATGCAAAGTCGATTTCCCTTGAATAAAAACCCATCTTGCACTGTATAAGCTCCAGTAGGCTCAATTAATTCTTTAGCAAAAGACGGATCAGCATTGTACAACTCCTTAATATGCTCGAAACCCAACAATCTTGCATCGAGCTCAACCAACAAACAATGCCCCCTAGAAAGTGCATCAGCTACAACATTCGAACTTCCCGTCTTATACTTTGATGAGAAAGTAAAAGATTGCAGAAACTCGACCCATTTAGTGTGCCTTTGATTTAACTTTTGCTGTCCATGTATATGCTTAAGAGCCTCGTGATCAGAATGTAACACAAACGGCTTCGGTCGCAAATAGTGACTCCAATGGTCTAATGCTCTAACAATGGCATATAATTCTTTATCGTAAGTTGAGTAGTTCAACCTTGCTCCACCTAGCTTCTCACTGAAATATGCAATCGACCTTTTTTCTTATACCAATACAGCACCAATTCCAACGCCACTCACATCACATTCGACCTCAAACAACTTGTCGAAATCAGGAAGTGCTAAAATAGGCCCGGAACACAACTTACTCTTTACTTCTTCAAACGCCTTTTGGGCGCTAGTAGTCCACACGAACTCTCCTTTTTTGGTCAGTTCTGTAATTGGGGCCATGATGGAACTGAACCCTTGAATGAATCGCCTATAGAATGATGCTAATCCATGGAAACTTCGCACCTCTGTAGTCGATTTAGGAACCGGCCAGGCCTGAATTGCGTCGATCTTAGA
This sequence comes from Silene latifolia, assembly GCF_048544455.1. Lineage (NCBI taxonomy): Eukaryota > Viridiplantae > Streptophyta > Magnoliopsida > Caryophyllales > Caryophyllaceae > Silene > Silene latifolia. Next base: position 52,368 of record NW_027413348.1, read on the forward strand.
TGGGTCCATACTCACACCATCTTTACCAACAATATAGCCAAGAAACACCACACTCGGCACCATAAATATGCACTTCTCAAGCTTGCCAAATAGTTTATGTTTTCGCATAACTTCGAATACAGCTCTAAGATGTTGCTTGTGCTCTTCTTTATTCTTGCTATAAATCAGAATGTCATCGAGATATACAACCACGAACTTGTTAAGGAAAGCTCTTAACACTTCATTCATAAGCCTCATAAAAGAGCTAGGAGCGTTACATAGGCCAAATGGCATTACGAGCCATTCATATAACCCATGTTTCGTTTTAAAAGCGGTTTTCCATTCATCCCCCTCCCGAATCCTCATTTGATGATAACCACTCCTTAAATCCAGTTTAGAGAAAACACACGAACCAGAAAGTTCGTCCAACATATCATCAAGCCTTGGCATAGGAAAGCGGTATTTGATTGTAATGTTGTTCACCGCCCTACTGTCAATACACATTCGCCAAGTTCCCTCCTTTTTTGACACTAATAACGCTGGTACTGCACATGGACTCAAGCTCTCTTGCACATACCCTCGATCAATTAGTTCTGTACTTGCCTTTGTAATTCTTTAGCTTCCTCGGGATTACACCGACAAGCTGGTTTATTAGGTAAAGCAGCTCCGGGAATCAAGTCAATGCGATGTTTAATTCCTCGCAATGGAGGTAACCCATATGGTAACTCCTCGGGAAACACATCCATGAAATCGTCAAGTAACCTCTGCACTCCTTGGCGGTTACTTTCACCAACGGACTCCAAGTCTCGGACAACCAGCACATATGCTCGTTCTCCTTGAGCAAGGACCTCCTCTATTGCACTTGCATCTAACAACAAGCTCTCTTTTGCAGCGGGTTTATTTCGTTTACTCGGTGACAATGGTTTAAGATGGTATTTAGCTTTTCCTTTAGTCACGATATAAACATTACCCCTGCCATCATGCTCAACCCTATGATCAAATTGCCACGGCCTTCCCAACAATATATGACAAGCATTCATTGGAATCACGTCACATAATATTTCATCTTCATACGGTCCTAATTTCAAAGAAACTAAGGCCTGTTTCTTAACTAAGATCCCGTTATTCCCATCAAGCCAATGCAATTTATACAGTTTAGGGTGATTTTTAGTAGGCAATTTCAGATTGTCAACAAGTTCCCTAGATACGACATTAGTGCAAGAACCGCTATCAACAATAAGATTGCAAAGCTGATTGTTTACCTTACAACGAGAGTGAAACAATCGTTCCCTTTGTTCCTCCTCAACGTGAGCAGCCTCGGTGTGGAGACTTCGGATTACCAATACCTCTTTTTTCTCATCACTATAAGGATCAACAATATGCACCTCTCCATTGCTATTTTCCTCTTCTTGCACAGCTGAACTCGATTCTAGTTCGGGGAGTACAAAATTTGGGATTAAGTCCACCAATTTTTGAATCGTTAGGGCTCGCTTTTGCGGACATTCGTTGGCAATGTGCCCATATCCCTGGCACTTAAAACACCTCCTCAATCTCGCATCCTTTGTTTCAACCGCCGTACCCTTGCCCTTGTCTTTTGGGTCTTCTTTGCGTGTCTCCTTGCTACTAGACGTGGTACCTGTTGGTTTCGAATAAGAATTCGAACCCTTTGAATAATCACGAGAATAGGATTTCTTGCCCTTATCTTGCTTTTCGAATTTAAGAGCCAACTTGAAAAAATCATCAAATCCATCGTAATTCTGGATTTCTACCCGTTGTTGAAGCGTTGGATTGAGGCCTCGAATAAATCGTGTTGTCCTCAATTCTTCTTTCTCTTCCAAATCGCAAACAATGCTCAACTTCTCAAATTCTTTCACATAATCAGCAACGTTCAAACCTTCTTGTGCTAAAGATGTTAGCTTTAAATAGTTGTCCGCTTTCATAGTCCCTAAGCGTAAAACCGCTTCATCAAATGTTTCTTCAATTTTTCCCAAGTCTCGATTTTAGGTTTTCTGTCCCTTTTTCGTTGCTTTTTCAGATTTTCGTACCACAAAGATGCATACTTAGTTAATTTTAAGGTAGCAACCTTAAATTGCCTATGCTCATCGTAGTCTTTGTAATCGAATATTCTCTCTGCTTGACGAATCCAATCTAGAAACTTTGCATCATCTAGATCTCCATCAAACTCGGGTATGTCGAGTTTAAGGCCTTTATCATCATCGTTTTTGTTTTTGTTTTTCTCCTTTGGACGTTCTTCTTCTTCAGATTCGGTTTGGTGTCCGAATCACCTCGTTCGCTTCTTTTACTTATTCAAAAATTGGCTATCTTCTTCACAATATATGAGATCTGGCCAATTTCTGCTCTCATTGCATCCATGTCGTCCTTCTATGGTTTTGCTGCTCCGTCGCTATATTCGGCATCATCTCCGATAGCCATGACTTCCCAAGACTGATTTATTAGGAAATAAATCAAAAACTTAGGCTCTGATACCAATTTGATATAGAAGTCGTGGGTTTTGAATGAACGAATTAGGGTTTGCAAAGTTACAGCAAGAGCTATAACTTAAACGAATTGAAAATCTTAAAACTTACGAAAAAATCTGATTTTTGTATGTGGATTTTCGTGTAATTGATTGGGAACGAAGAGTTGGATTGAATGATATGCGTGAATTGGAACAAAGTAACCGGATAGGATAGTGGATTTCGTTCTAACCTCGCAAGGTTATAGCTCAATCTACTATAACTTTCAGCCTCACAACGAAGAAAGAAAACTAACAACCTCACAAGATTAATTAGGGTTAGCTCACAAATGTAAACTTTTTATTAAATCTCATAATCTGAAAAATAGGGTTTACATGAGGCCCTATTTATACTAACTCCTCCTCCAAGCTATCTTGGGGAAAAAGATAAGAATCAAATAACTAAATAAAATCTGATATTATCTCTTATCTTAGATAATAAGCTAAGAATAATATCTTTTATTTTAAGATAAATTAATAACTAATAAAATCTAACACCAGCTACCAATACCCGAACACAAGCCCGGCATTCGATTATTTAGTAACCGTGTTTTCAGCCCACGCCTCTTCGGTACCAGCCCATTTCAACATCGTCACACAACTCGAGCCAAACTTGAATCCCTCCACGATTTGGGCCGCATTTCGACTAATAAGAACTTTATTTTCACTATCGAGCAATGCTCCCGCATCATTCTCTCCTTGTTTTTGAAAATTTGGCCTCAAATTGTCGTCATCCAGATACGGCGACAAGTCTCCCACGTTGAAAGTAGCACTCACACCTCTATACTCGCTTGGTAACTCAAGTTTATAAGCATTTGAACCATAACATTCTAAAACCTTGAACGGACCATCAACTCTCGGCATAAGCTTATTCTTCCGCTTCGATGGAAATCGTTCTTTTCTCAAGTGTTGGCACACATGATCTCCTACCTTAAACACGGGCTGCTTGCGATGCTTATTTGCTTTCTCCTTATACTTTGCATTTGCCTTCTTAATTTGAGCTCTCACCTGCTCACAAGTACGAAGAAATGTCGCTTGTCTATCTTTTGCTTCGAAACTCATGAGATCTTTCTTTGGGATTGGAACCAAGTAAATAGGCAGAAATGGATTGACTCCGTACACAATTTCGAATGGGGCTCTCCCAGTAGTAACAGATGGAGTTCGATTGTAAGCAAACTCGGCATGTGCGAGTTTAACATCCCAATCCTTTGTGCTCTTGCTAACTAATCCTCTCAACAAACTTCCAAGAGTGCGATTAGTTACTTAAATCGACCATCTGTTTGTGGATGGTGAGAAGTACTGTAAAGTAACTTAGTTCCTATCAAACGCCATAACGTTTTCCAGAAATAACTAAGAAACTTTACATCTCGATCCGATACAATGGTAAGTGGAATCTCATGTAAACGAACCACCTCTTTGTAATACAGATCAGCAACGCTAGTAGCATCATCGGTTTTATGACAAGGAATGAAATGAGCCATCTTCGAAAACCGATCAACAACCACCATTATAGAGTCTTTACCACGCCGCGTTCTAGGCAATTCGAGTATAAAATCCATACTCACCTCGCTCCAAGGCTGTTTCGGAACTGGTAATGGCGTGTACAGCCCTTTAGCAAATGAACTCTTCGCTTTTTGACACACGACACACTTAGCCACAATTTCTTGAACATCCTTAATCATCTTTGGCCAATAAAAATGTTCACTTACAATGAGATCTGGCCAATTTATGCTCTCATTGCATCCATGTCATCCTTCCATGGTTTTGCTGCTCCGTCGCTATATTCGGCATCATATCCGATAGCCATGACTTCCCATGACTGATTTATTAGGAAATAAATAAAAAACCTAGGCTCTGATACCAATTTGATATAGAAGTCGTGGGTTTTGAACAAACGAATTAGGGTTTGCAAAGTTACAGCAGGAGCTATAACTTAAGCGAATTGAAAATCTTGAAACTTACGAAGAAATCTGATTTTTGTATGTGGATTTTCGTGTAATTGATTGGGAATGAAGAATTGGATTGAATGATATGCGTGAATTGGAACAAAGTAACCGGATAGGATAGTGGATTTCGTTCTAACCTCGCAAGGTTATAGCTCAATCTACTATAACTTTCAGCCTCGCAACGAAGAAACAAAACTAACAACCTCGCAAGATTAATTAGGGTTAGCTCACAAATGTAAACTTTTTATTAAAACTCATAATTTGAAAAATAGGGTTTACATGAGGCTCTATTTATACTAACTCCTCCTCCAAGCTATCTTGGAGAAAAAGATAAGAATCAAATAACTAAATAAAATCTGATATTATCTCTTATCTTAGATAATAAGTTAAGAATAATATCTTTTATTTTAAGATAAATTAATAACTAATAAAATCTAACACCAACTACCAATACCCGAACACAAGCCCGACATTCGGTTATTTAGTAACCGTGTTTTCAGCCCACGCCTCTTCGGTACCAGCCCATTTCAACATCGTCACACAACTCGAGCGAAACTTGAATCCCTCCACGATTTGGGCCGCATTTCGACTAATAAGAACTTCATTTTCACTATCGAGCAATGCTCCCGCATCAGCTAGCAAAAACGAAGAGAATGGCGGGTCCTCCCTGGCCCGAATGTTTTCTGATAGTGTGAATCTGGTAAGTTGTGGTCAAAGCTTTGAAGCCGCTAAGCTGTAGTCAACAACTTCTCTATTGTAATTCTGAGGTACAACTGGGAGTATTTGGCGGAAATCTCCCCCAAACACTATCAACTTACCTCTGAAGAGTAGATTTTGATCGCATAGGTCACAGAGCAATGCGTCCAAGGCTTCAACACTTTCCTTCCTAGCCATAGAGGCCTCATCCGAGATCAATAGTGCAACTTCGATCTCTTAATAGCGCGGCCAGACTACCTTGTTTTGGAACGTCACATGATAGTGAGGAGTCCAAGTTCAGAGGGAGTTTAGACATTGACGGACATGTTTTTCCTGTAGGGATATTAGCCACAACAATGCCGAATGAAGCTGTGGGCAAGACGAACTTACTGTAACACCCCCATTTATTCAGGAGCCTTTAGCTAGGCCTCCCAAGTAAATAAGAGCGTTATCATCTCGGTTTCCTGAGACAGTGAATAACAAAGTACAACAAACCAAAGTACTTTAGATAAAATCTTGTGATTACATGTTTATGAAGGAAATGTAGATTCATATACATACTAACATACTCATATATGTCGAAATTAATTTGTCATAAAATTAAATGTGGATTTTATGCATGCAAACAATATAAAAATAGAGGAGAAATCATGTCCTTACATTGGTGATTTCGGTTTAATGGGCACAAGAGAGATCACCTTTCTCTCTTGTTCTTGAGCTTTCCCTTATGGAAGAACAAAGATCCAAGTATAGGATCTCTCCTTAGGATTAATACCCAAAGCTTTCTCTTAATTTAATTAATATTACAAGAACTAGTATAATATTAATTAGTAGAAAATTGAACCAAAAATATTTATAAACTCTTAAATATTTCGGTTTTTAGAGAGAAGAAGAGGAGGATTTTGTTCTCTCTAGATATTGTATTTTGGATGAGTGAATGAATAAAAATATTTTACAACCTTTTGTATATTATTAGGTAAAAATTATGGAAAAACCATCATAGGTTTTGTCTTCTCAAAACCGTGTAAGAGGAGGGCTTTAGGGGAGCCAGTGCATGGAAAAATTGTTCTTCACAATGAACAATAGGCTTGCATGGCTAGTGACTAGTGTAATCATCATGCCTTCCACTAATTACAATCAACATATAATTAGCTTAAAACCCTCTAATTTTCGGCCTACTTGATAATATGGATTCCATATTATTTTTGTCAATTGTCAATATGTCACATGTCATATGTGATATAAATTTGTTATGTATTTTTAACATATTAAAAATCAACGTATTAATAAAAATACGTCACATAAAAAAATCGACTTAGTAATTTCATAATTACTTGTGCCAAAATATTTTACCATTTATAAATTACAACCGATTGTATTTATAACAATTCATTCAAATTTAATTGTTACATTAAACAATTATTTCATCCGAGTAATGATACGATTCAATTACTCGACCAGTATCTCATATAATCACATTTTAATTTGATACGTAAATTTTACTTCCAAAAATCGTCCGTCAATTTTCAAGTAATTTAATTAACTCGTAACATTATACGATTAATTAAATAATCAATTAAGAGTGTTGCCCTATAGGTATGACCTAGGGGTCAATCGATCACCTGCCAAATCGCACGACAGTAATGTCAAACTCTAGTCACCCAATCATTACCGATATATGTTGACCAGTTGACAATAACAATATTACTTCCCAATTGTATTCTTTATAATGAGATTTGAACATGTGATCATCATGATCATGATCGTGATCGCATTATTGTCGGAGGACACATATTCCAACAATCTCCCACTTGTCCTCGACAAGTGTGCGTCACCAATTCTCTTGTCCTATTATTATCTCCCACTCAATGCAAGGTGTCTTTCAGGTCGTACTTGCAAGTGATCATATCGAGAGTGGTTTCCTCGATCTGGAGAATAACTGATTGACCGGACTTATCTATCATAGATACTTTCCGAGCGTGGCCACGCATTTCCAGTTCATTACTCCTCGAGTGGCCCTGAGATATTGTTATAACCCTGACTAGGGATGGACAATTCCTATCGCACTCATTCCCTTCGACTAGCCACAGCCATCATAACCCAAAATATGCCCATTTGACCCCATTTACGAAGGTCGTAGTAACACAAATCAAAGTTAATCTGAAACTGTGCCATCTTAGGAGAATAGTCTTTAGTCAAAAGAATCGACTCATTCGAATACTATAGTAGCTCTCGCCACGACCAGGCTTTATAAATTTGCCAGAACTCTATAAGCGGTCATTAGGCCCGATAAAATGTTCTTAACAGTCTGCCTATGTGATCGACTAGTCATCTCACATGACTCTATGGCACTTGAACTTGCCATCAATCGCATCACACTCTAGTCACTTCGAGACGTCACCTCATATAAGTAACTATGGGCAATTACAATGTTAATCCATGTTCACTTTAACGGGGTTCAATTGTCTCTACAACCCGTTTGGATATAACAATGTACAAGGTGAGTTAATAATAACTCAAACGACAAATGTCGACATCACACTCGGGTAGTCAATATCATATTACAACCTTGTGATGTATATCGTAAGTGTAAACACTTATCGATTGCAATAGAAGTTTAACATGCCATGTATCCATGTGTTCAAACTTCTTACACTTGCAATTTCCTTGACATTCATGTTCTCTCTCATAGCATGAATCTTACCAAGTACACATCAAGGTTCCCGACCTTGGTTTCGGTTCTTTAACTTGAAAGAGCTTTCTTATCGACTATCATATAACGAACGAATTTGTGATGAATGATATAACTTGTACTGATCAAGTATTCCATCTACACACAATGCACTAGGTATATGTTTTGTAGAATCTTGTAACAATTGACAAGATTATCAGCTTGGCACTTCTCACAAGTCCTGGCTTAACTAGGAAAGATTAATTTTTGAATAACTTCTTATTCAACTAAGCATCTTTCCAAAAACTTCTTATTTCTCTTTCTAGGCTTGAAAGATTTGGGATTCTCATAAATCCTCATATGTGCTCGGATTTTCTACAATATGTGCAACCTCTTAACACACAATGGAACATTCCGTCAAACACTGAAATCGCTCATCAGATTCTACTTGAGAATTCATGACGTTTCTATTATGGCTTACAAATCAATCATCATGCTCTTATGCATATGATTCGTAATTGGACATGTGCATGATAATTCTAATGGCGGAAACATTAGTAACTAATAATCATGAGATCAACCGTTCTCAGGTTCAATGAACTACCATGACTGCTAATGGTAATCCCATTTTCATTCATATGAATAACCTATGTGTATGTTGATACGATGTGTATCTCTTAATACTAATCCAACATTCCTTGATGTAATTGGATTCATCATTGTCCATTTTCATCCAGAATTGGAAACTCAAATGCTTCTTTATGAAAGAAGGTATTAGCTCGTCATTCTTTAATGAGTGATGAGTCGTAAATATTCAAAGGATGATAGCTCCCACTAAATTCCATGTCTTCACATGAGAATTTCCTAACTCCCACTCAATTCTACACATTTCGAAATTGACTTCTCAATCGAAATTTATTCACGAATTTAAATATAAATTGCATTGCCAAGTTATTAGGATAAAACCATATATGTTCCCATCATATCCCTTCAAAATACCTATTTTGAAGTGGTCTCATCTTAACCTTACGGAAAGATATTTTAAATCTCCAACACACTCATGTCATAATGATGTGTAGTAATGTCATTATTCAAATATAAACAATATCTAGAATACGTCCTTCGCAAATACCCTTTTGGAAGGAGGTTTAACCATTTTATAGCGAGGTTAAGCAATGACATTTGCGTGGTTAAAACTTTGGTCGTTGAAGATATCGGTATATCAATCTTTGCAACTCGATCATAACTAGTATGTAACTTTGATTCATTTAGGCTCTTAAGTAAATCTCAAGGTTGAAACTATTGGTCAAATGTTTCATAAACTTAGTCAAAAACTTGTTAAGACTTTACATTAGTCATTTTTCTTCCAAAACTTTCTTTTGGTCTCCTCGTGTAGTTATCTTGAGAACATTCTCTTATGATTACTACACTTGGTCTCTTTAGTCATATAGAACTAACTTGAGAACATAGATCTCATCTATTCGGCATAAGTTATAAGAATAAATATACCTTCATTCTAATCATTCTCTCTTGCGTAGATCTTCATATACACAAGTACACAATTTTATCTTGCCTTGTGTGTACACAATTTTATCTTGCCTTGTGTGTTGTGTCCTCATTTTTCTCCCACTCTATCTTTAGAATAAATACACTAAACATTCAAAGATAGCATATGAGACACAAATTAATGATGTTGAAGTATAAGGAGAACTATCTCATAGATAGACTAATAGTTATTGATTTCATATGTGTACTTGGTGGTTGACATTCCTTTAAGAGAGTTCATAGACTCAAAATCGCTTCATAAATGATCATACACAAGCCTTAAGCATGTGGACATATAATGAAACCTGTCATTATATTTGTCTATTTGATCACTTTAAGTGACTAATCTTTATGTTTCAAAGTGCAAGCATTTAAAGATGAATTTTAGAACATGAAAGGATAAATGATAAAACGGGTGACTTGGGTTGCAAACCAAGTCACCATCATCCAAAATACAAACCATTATCCAAAATACTTTTCCATGTCGAACACGGAAACTGTGACACCCTTGAATAACGCGATAAATTAACACCTAAAATCTACGGAAAAACTGGTAGGATATGTTTGTAATTGGTCCAACTATATAAAAACCTCTAATTTCAAAAAAATTTCTAAACCAATCACAACATTTCCAACATGTCCCAAGAGGCGGGTGCCAAAACCTGCAATGCTAACGAACTAATTTACATGCATAGCTAACGATAAGAAAATGTAATGATACAAACCCAAAATAGAAAAGGGAGACATATGTCCCTTCAAATTATATACAAAACCAAAAGATAAAAGGTTATATACATAACCAAAAGATAAAAGGTTTCTACAAAGGAAAGCCAAACTAGGTCCAAGGTTCCTTGCTCACTAGCTCGTCTGTGACCCCAACTAAGCATCAAGTACCTGTCAATCGCATTTTATACAAACACGAAAGCCACAATTCAGTGGGGAGTAACTTCGAGTCCTCCCAGCCACGAATCGTCATAATTAATGTAACATGTAGTAAAACATGTAAACTATATGATAATTAATCTAATTTCCAAGTATCCTAACATATGAATGCTAAATTGACTAATTTAAACTATCATGTGAAAAATATAACAAGTAGTAATCCAAACTCTATCAACCATAGCCGGCTTGCATCTCACCTTCTATGATTCATAGAATCATCAAACAAGAAAGGGCAATATATCAAAGACAGGCATAAGTTCTTAGTACCGTCAATAGTCACTCAGAATCGAGTCTATACCACGAGGTAGGGAAGGTAATCGAACCGGTATCTTGGCTCGGCGGTTAATATTAATAAAACATGGCCAAGACACAACACAACCCTAGCCTAAAATCTGCGCAGACCTAGACATGCGGATACACACCACCGCACCCAAGACCCACAATTTTTCTAAAACAAAGTGAGTACCCTAAGGAATCCACCAAAGGGTTGGCTAGTACTTAAGCTGACCACTTACTATCAAAATAAGTAACGAGGTCATGCCCCAACTTGGATATAAATCCACTAGTCAGGAACACAAAGGCTATTAAGCAGTGAACATATACTCGTCAGAGACTATAAAGACCTATCTATGATGAAGGCCGAAATACTCACCTAGGACCTAGTCCCGACTAGTCCCTGACTTGAATACTTTAGCCCACACCACACAAGACAAGTAAGACACTCACTTAACCATAAGAGGACAAAAAGTCCAACTTACCAACCTAAATGCTAACATTCTATCATGTGAAAGGCTATATAAATGTCTATTCAAATAGATAAACCAAAGAATCCTCAATACCAATTTCCAATTCTAACAATATTAACCATATTAAAGGCTTCGGGGAATCTAGGGCCGTTTTTACAATATAAGAAACTACTTAAATTCAACTAACTACACATGTGCAATAGAGATATAATAAATGGCCTAAAGCAAGAAAAAGGCCGATTATCTAATTCATTCAACCGAATTTTTACCCGCAACCCCCTGCGAGTGCAGGTTAAATTGCGGCTGACCAATCACTCAATTAACTGACATCGAATCAGTCAAAGGAACCAAGGCTCAGTTTTCGGCACAATCATCAAAACATTACACTTATCACTATAAAATTCATTTTGAGCCTATTAATTACAATTTCAATTTATAAACTATCCTAACATGTGATAATTATCAATATAAGCATAATTTTTACCAACCTTATTATCTTTACTACTAACATTATTCATTTCAAAGGTTTAACCAAAGGTACTTATTCTAATTATATCATTAATGAACCTAAAATGACGAACAATGCATGGAAAACCGCGAAACAAGCAACGGGCCGACCCGGGCCAGCCATGGGCCAGCCGTGGACTTGCCGGGCTTCAACGAACTCTTTCCGCCCCCCTACACCTCTCTTTTTTCCATTTTTGTTCATTATAACATCGTCTGAACACTAATTAATCGTTCCCAATTCAACTTTGTTAACTTAAACTAACAAAAGGCATAAATTAAACATGCATGCATCAAATTTTAACATGTGAAAATTTCTACTCAAACCAAAAATCACAAAACATCCAAAAACAACAAAGCATGTGACGATCTTTCGTCGAGTAACTCGAAATATGTTACCTTAAGCTAGAAAAAGAGCAATTAGCACCTTAAACCCAAACCCTAACAACAACTAGCCGCTATCCTCGACAATATACGAGTCCCCAAACTCGTCTTCCAATTCTTCACCTAAATAAACAATAAAAACACCATAATAAGTACATAAATACCGAAATTACCGAAAATTCGTCTTAAAACAACTTCAAGAAAACCAAAAGTAAAACATACAAGGTTGTAGATCTCGACGAGGGGATTCCGGAAATGTAAATTTCGTGAAAATCCGAGTAGAAATGAGGGAGATGTGACGATTTTAAGCTTGATTTTGTGATAAAATGGTGTTTTGTTAATTTTGGGGAAATGTTAGAGGATGAAGAACAAAGAAAATCAGAAAAATGAAGGGAGGGGGAGAGGTGTCCGCGGGAAAGGAGAGAAAGAAAGGAAAGAGCGGGTTTGAGTCGGGATTTTTCGAGTCGGTTTTGACTCGTTTCGATAATAATTAAAACCGTAAGTCAAATGCAAATTCCGACAAGACCAAAGTTTTTAAACACGAGATTACAAGAAAATTGAATACTCATACGACCCATTTCCAAATTCGTTTACCCAATGTTCAAAAGAATTGTCATTTTCCCCCCGATACGCCCTTATTTCGAAATAAAAAGTTTTACACGGTTTAAACTATTTTTAAACATCTCGAAACTATCAAAATAAATACTTTTCTTCAAAATATAATAAAATTATATTTCTTTGAATTATTTTTACTTTAAATACTTAAATATCAAATTTTATTTGATTAATAAATTATTTTCGAAACATATTAACGGTCCGAAATTACGGGGCGTTACAGAAACTTAAAGTTCTAAAGATTCAAAACATAAATTAAGTAAGACAATGAAAAGCAAAGCTCCATAAAAGCTATCCATAGCTTCTCCATGGTTTATCATGCTTGCTTTTCCTTTCCCTTGTCTTTGCTTGGTGGAGGCCCTATTTACAATAAAAGGGAGATACATTATCACAACTTTGCATCATAATACCATAGTTGAATTAGAAACATAAAAGAAGGATAGTCATTTACCTACTGGAGTGATCTTTCCAGCTTTGATATCACCAAGGTATTTGGAACAATTTCTTTTCCAATGTCCCATGCCATTACAATAATGGCATTTATCAAGAGGACCCTTCTTGACTTTTGAGGTGCTAGCTTCACAAGACTTAGCTTTGGTGAATGTGGGAGCTTGCTTCTTGCCCTTTCTCCCATTCTTCTTGAACTTCCCCTTACTCTTAGTGCTTATGTTAAGCACATCCTTGGGAGGGTTCACATTTAACCCCATGTCCCTCTCGGCTTGCACAAGTAACTTGTGCAACTCCTCAAGAGACACATCCTTGTCTTGCATGTTGAAATTCACCCGGAATTGCACATATGCCTTGACTTTGGACAAGGAGTGTAGAATCCTATCTACGATGAGTTCTTTGGGGATTTCAACCTTTTGAATTTTCAAGGTCTCGACAAGCTCCATGAGTTTGAGCACATGAGGGCTAACCTTTTGGCCCTCTTTGAAGTCGAGATCAAAGAATGCCGCGGCCGCCTCATATTGGACGATCCGCGGAGTTTGTGAAAACATGGTCACAAGTTTGGAGTAAATCTCATTAGCATTGCCCATTTTAAAGGCTCTCCTTTGGAGGTCCGCCTCCATCGCAAATATTAAGACATTTTTCATTGCGGCGGACTCCTTTTGGTAAGCCTCATATGCTTCCCTAGTGGCCGCGGTGGACCTAGTGGAGGGTTCGGGTGGAGAGGCCTCGGTAAGGTAACGAAGCTTGTCGTCACCTTCGGCGGTTAATTTGAGTTGGGCATCCCATTCGGAGAAATTTGACCCATTCTTTTCAAGTTTACATCGATCCATAAAGGATCGGAGCCAAGACGAACTAGCGAGAGGTGTAGCATTAGGAGTTGGTGTTGCCATTTGTTATGAATAATAAGTGGTCTACAAAACAAAATATAGGGAGTAAAACAATTGTCGTTTTAATAATACTCGTAAAAATGTATGATTTAAACAAGTTTTATGCATTTTTCTAGTGACCTCTACCCAACTAGATAAATGATTCCAAGACCCAAATTCATATCGACTTAGGCACGGTGGGGCCGATACATCCTTTATCAATATAACTCGGTGGATTAACGTTTAATCGATTCTACTTTTAGAACTCTTGGTCGATAATATTACATTAACAATTATCTTTAGCCCAAAACACATCGACAAGGGCACGGTGGGGCCGATACATCCCTTATCAAATACTTTTGTTGAGTTCAATCCAAATTTCGAATAAATGTGTCCATGATACAAACCCACATTAACTTGGGCACGGTGTGGCCGATACATCCCTTATCAACATGAATTCGGTGGATTAACATTCATCACCCACTTCCCCTACGTAACAAGGTTTGTACCCCAGTGGGGCCGAGCGCACTCCCTCGCGAAATAGGTTTTCATGGTTTCTACTATTTGGTAAGGCTATGTCTGAATTAATTGTTTTAGCGAGAGGTCATGTCAATTTATTATCTATCACGTTTTAAGTGAACTAAAGCGGTGAACTACGATAATTTTAATTGACACGGTCGAAAAACTCGATAAAATAACAATGCATGTTTAGTTATGGCGATTTAGCGATGCATGTGACATAAAATAAAATGCAAGCATAAAGATAAATAAATCCTAGTATGGCCTTTCCTAAAATAGAAAAACTATTTAACTATTACATATTCGGAAACCAACTCCATTGGTCCCTTGAACTTCGGTTGTGGCACGCATCTCGAGGTAACACCGTCTTTATGTATCGCCATTCTTGAAGAAATCCGTCTTTTGGAACTCCGGAATGAATAAAATTACATAATTTCCTATTATACATTTGTAACTAAAATAAAAATAAATCTATTAAATTACAAAACGGTGATACGAGATCACAATAAAATTACAACCGAATCGATATTCCCATACATTTCGGAAAATACCAATTAAAATCTAAGGCCATACTAAGTAAAATTACATAAATAAAAATTATGACAATCATAAAGAAAAATGCAGCATTATAATATGTATGAACATGCTCAATTTTATGCTAAATCGCCTTTAATTAGCCAATATCGTATATTACTCGGTTTTTACGGATTTGCGTGATTTCAACATTTTTATAATCACAAAAATACATAAACTCATATTTATGCATAAGTTAATTACCCTAACCTCTTAGGACTCAAAATATAGTCTTCACTAATAATTTGACCATAATTAACCCATATTTTATAAAATTGTTCATAAATGGACCAAAAAATACAAAAATAAGCTATAAACTTCAAATAAACCACAAAATTTCAAATAAATTCAAAATTTGAAATTTAAACTTATGAACATTCTGGAAAATTACCATGACACTCATAATGTTCAAAATCTTAGGTTAAAAATTTCGAAATTTTTCCCGGAAAAACAATGTTGCGGTTTATCGATTTTTAATAAAATAATCATAAAAACATGGAAAAATTATTTTCATTAACTTTTCAATTTTAGATCTGAAAAAGATAATAAAATGCAACATTAGACGTTTTTCCTAAGTCATAGATTATGTTTTTATTAATTTTCCACTAATAATGTCACTATTTATGCTATTTTTCTTCAAAAATCCATAAATCATGCAAAAAGACTTCTTTATAGCCAATTATTTTACACACATCTTGTAAAATTTCATGTGACAACATATTAATTTTCTATGACCAGATTCGAAATTTAACTCATATTAACCTATTTTTCACTTAAATCCGAATTTAATAATGAGAAATTCATTTTTCGAGCATAACAAGTCCAAAAATTATGAAAATTTACAGGTTATCTCAAAATAATATATGTGACAACATATCCAAAAATCAATGGAAAATTCGAAGTATAGCTAATTTTAGACCAAAAATGACATTTTTACTCATAAAATCACATTTAAATGCCATTATTGTAAATTATGAACAATAAAAATCCGAAAAATTAACCAAAATATCCTAAAACATTTTAGGACCATAAATATTAACATGCAAGGATTGATTTCGTGATATCTCATAATAACACAAATTTTACAAGTTTTATTTGTTATTCTTATAACTCGGAAAAACTTTTAACCGATTTGCATGCAAACAACCGTGGCTCTTGATACCGATTGAAGGAAATGTAGATTCATATACATACTAACATACTCATATATGTCGAAATTAATTTGTCATAAAATTAAATGTGGATTTTATGCATGCAAACAATATAAAAATAGAGGAGAAATCATGTCCTTACATTGGTGATTTCGGTTTAATGGGCACAAGAGAGATCACCTTTCTCTCTTGTTCTTGAGCTTTCCCTTATGGAAGAACAAAGATCCAAGTATAGGATCTCTCCTTAGGATTAATACCCAAAGCTTTCTCTTAATTTAATTAATATTACAAGAACTAGTATAATATTAATTAGTAGAAAATTGAACCAAAAATATTTATAAACTCTTAAATATTTCGGTTTTTAGACAGAAGAAGAGGAGGATTTTGTTCTCTCTAGAAATTGTATTTTGGATGAGTGAATGAATAAAAATATTTTACAACCTTTTGTATATTATTAGGTAAAAATTATGGAAAAACCATCATAGGTTTTGTCTTCTCAAAACCGTGTAAGAGGAGGGCTTTAGGGGAGCCAATGCATGGAAAAATTGTTCTTCACAATGAACAATAGGCTTGCATGGCTAGTGACTAGTGTAATCATCATGCCTTCCACTAATTACAATCAACATATAATTAGCTTAAAACCCTCTAATTTTCGGCCCACTTGATAATATGGATTCCATATTATTTTTGTCAATTGTCAATATGTCACATGTCATATGTGATATAAATTTGTTATGTATTTTTAACATATTAAAAATCAACGTATTAATAAAAATACGTCACATACAAAAATCGACTTAGTAATTTCATAATTACTTGTGCCAAAATATTTTACCATTTATAAATTACAACCGATTGTATTTATAACAATTCATTCAAATTTAATTGTTACATTAAACAATTATTTCATCCGAGTAATGATACGATTCAATTACTCAGACCGTATCTCATATAATCACATTTTAATTTGATACGTAAATTTTACTTCCAAAAATCGTCCGTCAATTTTCAAGTAATTTAATTAACTCGTAACATTATACGATTAATTAAATAATCAATTAAGAGTGTTGCCCTATAGGTATGACCTAGGGGGTCAACTGATCACCACCGCCGCACGACAAGTAATGTCAAACTCTAGTCACCAATCATTACCGATATATGTTGACCAGTTGATTGTGAAGAACAATATTACTTCCCAATTGTATTCTTTATAATGAGATTTGAACATGTGATCATCATGATCAACAGTCGTGATCGCATTATTGTCGGAGGACACATATTCCAACAGTTTATTACAAATTAACCAAACTAAACTCAATATAAAATAAATTATAACTCGCAGCGGAATTAAATAAAGTGAATAATAAAATTATATGATCTAGACTTCTAGGTAGACTGGCCGAGTCCTCACGCATTCCCATAAGCTCCCAACTCAGCTAATCTAAGTAACTGTCAAATCTGCTCCTGATAGCCGGTTTTTTAATCGTCATTTCCGGTATCAAACTCAATTTATAAAACCCAATAAAAAGTAGTATTTATCGAGGTCGATCCACAAGGATGGCGGGGATTAGATACTTGGTTTATTTAAGTATTTAGTTTAATCAAACAAATGAAAGAGGTTGTGTAATACTCCGTATTTAATAATTATATAATAATATAATAATAATAAGATACATGTACTATACTACCCCCACCTATATATACCCTTTGTACCCTATCCACCCAACCTTATCCATTTGCAATCCACTAAAATCCTCCATCAAATATTAGAGAGAAAAGAGAGAAAGAGAGAAAGGAAGAGAAAGATCACCTTTTGTCCCTCCGCCTTGAGATCGTAAGGTAAACCGTCTTATACTAGCCTTTATTTTATTATTTTTATACCATTCACTCGTCCCGACCTTGATCCACATCTGATCCGTCTTTGACCACCATAGGGGCTGCCGTTGACCCCCCATTAAGGGCTTTGAGCGAGCATTTCAAAAAGGGTTTTTATGGGTTTTGGGAACCGGGTTAGGGCAGGAGTTTTGAGGGTGATAGGGCTGGTTTGGGTCTTGTTCTGGGTAGATCTAGGTCGAGGGAAGATAGGGGAGTAGAGTGGTGGTTGTGGGTGGTCGTGAGGGTGGCCGGAGGTGGCGGTTTCAGAGGAAGAAATGAAGGGTGTCGGGTTGATGTTGTTTCTCGCCATTGTTGTTATGGTGTTGACGGCTGCCGTGGTGGTGGCCACGGATCGTTGAGTCAACCGTGGCCAGGCCGACACAATGGGAGTGGTGGCGGCCACAGTGGTGATGGTTTGTGCGTAGAGAGTGGTACGAGTGGTGTTGGTTGGTGTTGTTGTTGTGCTTGTTGTTGTCGTTTGTTGGTGTCGTTGAGGTGGCCGACTTCCACTGTTACGGTTGCCATGGTGGTGGCCGGTGGTGGCACTGGCGGCTCACGGTGGTGTGGTGGGGGTTGAGTGAGTCGGGTGTTGGGTAGCGTATAAGACGGGTTTAATTAGTCGTAATTGTATAAATAGAATAGTATATTTATACGTATTTGTATACGTATTAGATTAGTATGTTTATACGTATTTGTATATGTATTATATTGTTATATTTATATGTATTTGTATTATTATCGTATTTTAGGAAATGGGTTTTGTGAAACGATTTTACAAGACGAACCTAGCTTGTGTGACGGATTGCTTATGCGGATTTGCTGTGAGGTAGGTATATCCTACTCAGTTTCATTGTTGCATTTATTTATAAAACGAGTCTTTTATCATTCATTCGCATTGAGTGAGTCGGTAATTGGCATGTTATATGGTATATCATATTTATTGTGTTGTCTTGTATGTCGGAGGACATGGTGGTTTGATTTGTTACCTGTTTTGGAGACGTAAGGTAGTTGGGAGACCGTCTTGCGCTTAAGTCGCTTTTTGGAGCTTTCCACTCCAAGAGGGATGTGCACATTAATGGCTTGAGTTACGGAGGGAATTTTGTGGTTGAGACATGACGTCTGGCAGGGGATCCGGTTGGCTTCCGGACCCGGTACGTCTGGGCGTGTCCTGGTACCTGTTTGTGGTTATCGGTATGTCTGGGCGTGTTCCGGTACTAGTGTGGTTGTCGGTATGTCTAGGCGTGTCCCGGTACCGTGGTGGTGGTTATTGATGGTGGTTCATTCATATCACGGTCATGTTGTATGCTCACACACTCGAGTCGTGTCACACCTTATTTATTTAATGAAACTGACGTTTGTTGTGTCTGTGTATTTGTCACCTATCTCTTTTTCGGGTGGTTTGTGTCGATCCATATGATATCCTTTGGTCATATGGGGAGCAGGTTAAGTACATGTTGTTTGGATAGCACGCGGGTGACGGGACGAGCTTGATGAGTCACGAGACGAGTGTAGTTGGCTAGAAGAGTATAGATGTCACGAGTTGTACTTTATTCATTTGTTTACGTTTATGTAATTCACTAAACATTATATTTATTTATAAAATGTTATTTGATTGGAGTTTTGAAACACTACCTCGGGAAACCGAGATGGTAACGTTCCAATTATCTTGGTCGGATAGTTGGGGTGTTATAGGTTGACTAATTGTAAACTAAGATGCAACAAGGTATAAAATTAAACTAAATGACATTGTTTTTAATTAATGAAGGAAAGATAAGGTCTTTGGGTTCACAAAGGGTAATTAGGGGGAGAGACAAGATCTAACAAGATATTAGTGTTGATATTGGTCAAGGGTTTAAGACTAATTTCTTAATTAGTCACCTTAAGTTCCTCAATAAGTTGTCATTTGATTAAGGTGAACTTGCTAAAAACAAAGCATAAAGACTATCTAATAGCATAGGCACCAAGGTGGATCAAATATGTCTAAGAAAGGCTCTAACTTTCATTTAAGCATCTCAATAAACACTTCTAAAACCATCCAATAGCATAATGCACCAAGATAAGTTAAACATGCTAATCAAAAATTCAAACTTTCATTCAAACATTTCATCGAACACTTCATAAGCATGAGAGTAGAAACAACATAATCACCCACACTAAAGTGTTAGCAACCTAAATCCACCCCCCTTCAATTACCCAAGTTCCCCTAGACCCTAGATAAGACTACTCACACATGTTCATGAGTGAGAAATTAACAACAAATTGCAACAATACACAAGCAAACATTGTAAACATGATAAAGATTAATACTTTGAATGAATAACAAACAAGTAAGACCATAAATGTAAACTCTTGAAATAATTGTAGATAAAAGATGAGAATTATACCAACTAAGAGGAAAGTAACAAGCTTGGATAATAATGGAAGATGAATTTCTTCTTATCTTCCAATTACAACCCAATGAACAATTGTAAACTAATGAGAAATTGTGGAACTTGCATAAACAAGAGAAAAACTAAACTATTAATTAAAGAAGGAATACAACTTTTATTGAATAAATATTGAGAGAGAAATATTTAGGGTTCTCTAAAAATATTGAGAGGAAAATAATCGTGTGATACAACACAACAAAACAAAAAAGAAAGAAGCAAAGGTCTGAAACACGCGCAAGAAGGGGTGCACAACCGGTCCACCGGCCGTCGGTGTATGACTGGCAGGGATTCTCCTGGAAATTAGAGGGTGAAATGATAGGATTGGAAGCCGGCGAGGGTGTCGGTGGACGGTTGGCTGGCTGAGAGCAATTTGAGACGAATTGTTGATGTTGGGAGCCAGGTATTTTACTTGTTTTTCCTTCATCTTCTCCATCATAAACTTGATTAAATAGTTGATCAATCACACATAAAATTAATAATATAGTATATAATATTATTAGAGTAATAATATTACATAAATACAAGGTTACTACTACTATTATCTAGTTAGTAATTTTAGTAGTCTTTTGGGATAATCTTGGGTGCTACCAAAGGAGATTACCTAAGTTGGTAATTTGGGTTTTGGAGGACCATCCACCATCTATTAGCTCAAGAAAAACATCAAGGAAGGAGTCCTTGAGTTGTGCCCTTTATATTTACATCATCTATGTAAGGAAATTTCTCTTAAATGGTTTTTTACACCATTTTTGTTATTTTAATTTGCATGCATGTAGATTTAGACAATAACATCAAATTAATTAGTAATTTTGATTTTATAAGATGAGTCTAAAATAGTCTAAATAACTAACAAGTGGTATCAGAGCATTGTTACATACATGCATGTAGTCTTAAGACGATTTTAGTAATTTATGAGATAAATTAATAAAATTTGATATTTTGTTGTTAAAATTAGTTTTATCATATAATATGGTCTTGAATATAAATAATCTGTTCTTAAAATGATATGGGGCGAAAATTTGATTTTTGTAATATTTAATCACTTTTTATGACTTAAATTGGCATAAAATTGAGTAAAAATGCACTAAACTTAATTAAGAGTTAATTAAATTTTGTTGCATGTTAATTTTATGCATATTTATTTAGAAATAACCACATACATGTTCTATTTATGAGAAAAATAGAAAATTTAAATTAATGTGATTAATTTAGGTAGTTTATTGATTTTTATTTGATAAAAGTTGGTAAATAATGGTTATTTTACAAATAAATATTGATTTATTTTTAGGGCTCGAAATTTTTGGATTTTTAGCTCCTGGAAATTTTTCCAAAATGTACAAAATTTTAAAGTCGTTTCAATTTGTATGATTTGATTTAGAATTAAATCGAAAAAATTGCCGTTTTATCGAGAAAATTGTGAAATTGTTTTAAATAAATTTTAAAACCAAAAATTTTCACATGCATGTCATTTTTTGTGAAAGACCAAAATGTAAAAAATATTAAAATTAATTTTTCTAAATATTTTAATTAAATGGAATTTTTCCATAATAATTGTGAATTATTATGTCTTTTTTTTATAATTTTTGTTTTAATCCCATATAAATTCAAGATAATTAGTGAGAATAATTATTTAGATATTAGACCAAATTAGTATGATAAGTAAATCTTAAAATTATTTTAAGAATTGATTATGGATTTTTATTGGTAAAAATTCCGTCAAAGCAAGCTCAAATGATTGTTATTGGTAAGTTAGACGATTTGGCATGACATTTTACATAATGCATCTTTATAATTAATATGGATGAATGTTTTTTTTTAGTATTTTAATTATGTAATTTTTTCCTAATATGGCCATAGGTAGAAGTTGGTATTTCCCGTAATGTAAGGGAATATCGACTTGTTTTGTAATTAATTGCGATTTCGCATCGCCCAATTTGTAATTAATAGTTTTTATTTTAATTTTTTTACAAATTGTATAATAGGAAATTTTATGTAATTTAATTATTAGTAGTTAAATGAAGCATCTAAAGATGGAGTTTTCATGAAGACGGTGTTTTCGGAAAGGCGTTCCGAAATCCTAAAGGAGGCGAATTTTATGAAGACTCAAGGGACCAAGGAGTTGGTTTCCGAAGTCTAATAGTTTAAGTTAATTAGATTAACTAGGTGGCCATATTAGGACTTGTTTGTTTATATTTATGCATTCATGCCAAATTGTCACTACATGTTTTATTTTGTTGTTATAGATTTAATTGTCTAGCATTCACCAATTTTGTTCACTTAAAAGTGATAGACAATTAAATTGATAAGATATCTCACTTTTATTTGAAAATTGAGATTAGCCTTACCAAATAATAGCACCTATGAATCCCTTCTTCATTAGAGGTAGGTTCGGATCACCGAGGTACACTGTTTTTACGTTGGGTAAGTAGGGTAATAAAAGTTATTACGCGTGAAAATTGGTTGGACTCAATAGGATAAATATGGGTTGAATCGGTCCACCGTGCCCATATTTATTTCTGGCGCTAAAAGATAGATTTTTAGAAATTTGTCGACCAAGAGTTCTAGTAGTAGAATCAGTCAAAATTATTGACTCACCAAATTTATATAAATATGGGTTGAATCGGTCCACCGTGCCCGTGTTTATATAAAATTGGATCTTGGAATCATTTATATAATTCAGTGGGAGATCATTATATAAATGGGAACTTGTTTCACAAGTTAAAATATTTAGACGATAAATGTTAACCTTTCCTTTCATTTCCTTTGTAGTAATCACGATGGCTTCTACTAGTCAAACCGTCACTATAGCTAGAGATTCATGGCTTCGTTCTTTTATGGACAAATATGTATTAAAAGCCGATGGTAGTAATTTTAAAGATTGGGAGGAACAACTTCAATTAGCTGCCGCAGGTGATGGCAAATTACGCTACCTTGTCGATCCCTCTCCCCCTTCGCCTAGTTCTAGGGCCACTGCCGATGTAAGGGAGGCTTTTAATGATTATCAAAAGGAATCTGCTGCAATAAAAAATGTTTTGATTTTTTCAATGGATCCTGCTTTACAAAGGCAATGTGTCAAGTTCCGTAATGCACATGAAGTATTCTCGAGGCTTTCTACTATGTTTTCTCAAGCCCCGAGGATAATTCAGTATGACACCGCAGTTCGTTTCTTTGAGGCTAACCTCAAATATGGTCAACCTGTGAGTTCACACGTACTTAAAATGATTGAGTACGTGGAAACTCTAGAGGGGTTAGGATGTAAGATTCACGACAAGCTTGTGGTGGACCGAGTGCTCCACACTCTCTCTCTCTCTCACGTCAAAGGATTTACCCAATTTAGGGTAAATTATAATATGACGAACATGAGAAAAAGTTTACATGAGTTCCATTCTCTGCTTGTGCAAGCAGAGAAGGACATGGGATTGAGTTGGAGTACGAGGAGGGATGTACTTGTGATAAACGTGAAGGGGAAGAAGCAGTTTAAGAGGAACGCAGGTAAGAAGCCCGTACAGGTGGAGGGCAAAGGTAGAGCAATTGCAAGTTGCTCTACCAAGCCTAAGCCTAAGAAGGGTAATCCTCTTAAAGATACTTGTAATTATTGTAATAACAAGGGACATTGGAGGCGTAATTGTACAAAATACTTGGATGACATTAAAGCTGGCATTGTGAAGCCAACATATAATTTCTCAACCGAATATTTTATGATAGACATAAATTATTCTTCAAATACAACCATTGGTATTAGATACTAGTTGTGATTCTCACTTGTGCAATCATTTGCAGGGCTAAAAAGCATAAGAAAGCTAAACAAAGGTGATGTTGATCTTCGAATGGGAAACGGATCTAAAGTAGTTGCCGTCTCAGTAGGAACCTATGTAATTAATTTAGCTTTGGGGTTGCAGTTGTTCCTTTATAATTGTTATTTTGTACCGACGTTGTCTAGGAATATAATATCAGTATCTGTGTTAGACACAGAAGGTTTTTCTTTTGTTATCAAAGACAAACGTTGTACTTTTTCCCTTAATGGGATTGTATATAGTGAAGCTATATCAATCAATGGTATTTATATTCTAGACACTTGCAACGATATTTATCATTTAGATAATAAAAGACTCAAAACAGGTGATCCCGATCAATCTTATTTATGGCATTGTCGATTAGGACACATTAACGAGAAACGCATTAAAAGACTAGTGTCAACTGGTATAATTAAACCTTTTGATTTCGAATCATTTGGCATATGCGAATCTTGTCTTCTTGGCAACATGACTTGTGCACCTTTTCTAGGAAAAGGATCTTGAGCTAGTGAGTTGTTGGGTTTAATACACACCGATGTATGTGGTCCAATGACAGTCACTACTAGAAGCAATTATGACTACTTCATTACTTTTACCGATGACATGAGTAGATTTGGGTATATCTACTTAATGAGGTATAAAAGTGAAGCTTTTGACAAGTTCAAAGAGTTTCATAATGAAGTAGAAAACCAATTAAATAAGAAGATTAAAACATTACGATCAGATCGTGGTGGGGAGTATTTAAGCATTGACATTAGAGATCACCTTAAAAACTGAGGTATTGTATCTTAGTTAACTCCTCCTGGCACACCACAATTGAATGGTGTGACTGAAAGGAGGAATCAAACTTTATTAGATATGGTCCGATCAATGATGAGTCAAACTGAGTTACCTAAGTCATTTTGGGGATTTGCCATTTCATCTGCTATACGCTCACTTAATCAAAGTCCCACTAAACACTACTACAAAATGACGCTATTGCAACATTTTACATGCAACATTTTTTAAAACTGTTGCATTTTAGATAAATGTTTTTATGATTGCAACACTTTTCTAAAAAATGTTACAACATATAGTCAATTGAAACATTTTAACATAAATGTTGCATCTTTTGGCCAAAAATGCAACACTTTTTATGAAGTGCTGCATGATTAGTATGTGTATGGCAACATTTGTATTTGAATGTTGCTATTTCAAACCTTTAAAACACTACCTAATCTCAAGTAGAGATGGAAATCGAGTCAAATGGGTGGGTCAAGTCAGGGGTCATATCGGGTCAGCATACCCTTTCGGGTCGAGTCGGGTCAACTCGGGTCAAATGAGGTATCAGTTCGGGTTTGAGTCGGGTCACTGGCGGGTCTAGCGATTTTATCGCATCACTTTAATTTTTGACCATTAAAATTAGTTTTCTGACCATTATTTGATTTATTTATTTCATTATTAAGTCAAAGGTATCAAATTAAACACTAAATCGTTTTTAATTTATCAATATTAAGCTTAATAATTATTGGGTTATCAATTTAATCAGGTCAGTACCTGGTTGGGTTCATATTGGGTCGGGTTCGGCTCACTGATTACTGTTCGCCGCTGGGTCGGGTCGGGTCGATTTCGATTCGCAATATCCTCGAATTCTGTGGGAGTGGGGTCATTCGGGTCGGGTCAGACTTATCAGCTCTAATCTCAAGTCTCAATTTACCAACTTCACTGAATGTTTTACCAAAAAAGGTGAGTTCTAATTAATATGCTAAATTATACAGTACTTCATAATTTAAATCATGAACCCCTTGATTTAGAACATCATTTTCCATGTTAAATAAATTTTATTATAGGTTTGACTAGATTTGATAAAATTGACCTGATCCAACCAATACCGACACACAACCCAACACCCAATCTCAAGACTCGAGTTTGACTCGAACCTAATATAACCTTAACCGAAATATTTATTGTTACACTCGATTAACCCGATTTGATTATCAATTTATCATCCAGAAAACGGAAACCTTATCATACTTTGCCAGTTAACAAATACTCCTAAAGTCCTAATTTTCTCCGACTTGGCTCCCTCTTCAATCACCAAGCGTGCATTCGGTGCATATATTGCACATTTCGACCGTCAGTCTCATCTCTCGCGTTCGCCGTCAACGCTTTAATCATCTACTTTTATCTCCATGTAAGGTCCGCTCTTTTCATCCGTTTTAATTTCGAAATTTCCTCCATGTGTTACTTAATTCAGATTACGATTTTTAATTGTTTTTTCTTAATTGAAGTTCATATTCATCTATCATTATGAATAGTCAGGTTGTTTGATAATTAATTGAGTAAAATTTGCATCATCTTTAATTAGGGTCTTTGTAATTTGGGGCCTTATTGTTGGATTTCAAAATTCGTGTTTATTTCGGGCGTTTCTGTACGTTTTTGTGATTATCTGTTATTCTGAATAATGGTAATTTGATTGAAACAACACAATTTTGGGTCCCTGTGTGTAATATTGAAGTTGTTACGATTTGTTTTTCTTTTTGTATTAGCATTTGGTTAATTGTACTCTATGGTGCTATTAATATTAAGTTGATGATTACATTGAGTTTGTTTTACCTTCGTCTTGTCATCCCTTCGAGATACTTACATGGTCAGGTATCTTCAAACTGGTTAGCGTAGTTGTATACTCCCTCCATCCCATTCATTTTTTTACCTTTTACCTTTTATATTCTTTATGCTCTTTATGAGGGAAACTTTAATCAAACGTAAATAAATGATTGGGACGGACGGAGTATAAAGTTTGACAACTAGACTCACGTAAGAAGAGCAAATACTATACGTACACAGTAAGTCTTGTTTAAGACTATCCGTCTTAAGCTTGAGACGGATATTGCCCATCTTAAATGAGATTTTGTGATGCACCAAATAACCAATGGAGGGAGTACCATATTTCTCAGTTTTTGAGTCTTAATTCATGAGTTAAGTGTTTTTCTTTTCTAATATACTTCTTTTTTTTGCATTATTATCATTATAACTTATAAGGTTATTTATAATCAGAGAACTGATAAAGATAATCCATTTTCTACCTCGGGGGGAAGGTTATGGACCTGAGGGGAGTTAAAATAAAAAAGAAAAATAACATAATCATGACACTTACAATTGATATTTGTCAAATTTCTGATTTTGTTTTAGGTAATCAGGAATCGGGCTCAGATTGACTATTCAACGTCACGGCGCACTAATTATTTCGGTAAGATAATGTCTACCACATTGAAATTTCTAAGGATGTACTTACTCACTATGTTTATATTACTGATGCATAAGTATATAGTATTTGATAGTCATTGACGGCCTTGTTGATAATAATCTAATTATTGTGGGTTGTGTGAAAGTGGTAGTTGTAATATTGAACATACGCTATGAGCGTTGGAGTATTAGTACTTATGTGTTCTATATTAAGAGCTAGACTGCGGATAGCTGAAAATCCATAGTTGAATGATAATTTACTGATTTAAAACAAATCGAGTGTTGGTATTTAGTATAGAACATGATCTTATGATCAAGATTTACTAGGGAAAACAAACCGACTTATTTTCCTTTTCTGGCACATATGTGCTTTAGCAAGCCCAACTATTCTTGTTGGATGCATCACTCAAAGTGCAAGGTACATGCAATTTCTAACTTCTATTCATTCAATTTAAGTAAATCTTGGTATTCCTCTTAACTGAATTGAAATGGACTCTGGTGTATCTATGTTACTTCCAAAAAACCAAATTTCAGTGAAGTACTTTCTGGATTAACATAAGTTCTACAAACATTAGTGGATGTCTATTGAGCATCTTCTTTCCTACCTTAGAGCTGACATTACTTATTTTTTTGTCATTTTGGATGATGGAATTCGATTTCGGATTAGGTAGTGGTCAAACTACTGCAATTTTGTGGTTATTTTTACTTCCCTCCCCCATATCTGGTACAAAGCTTATACCATACTCGTCCTTTGTTTTCCCTAATTGACTTTATTGTTTCTTTTACTCAATTTAGCTTCTAAGATAAAAGTGTATTATAAGAATTGCACACTTCTTTTCTTTTTGAACATCTGCATGATCCATACTGTTTCTTCTGATAAATTTAACTTTGATTGTATTAAAGGAAGACTGGTAGAAATGGTCTACCGAAAGATGATGTTTGTATATGTTGTAGGTAAGCTGCTGAGAATATTAATCATGTCGTTTCTTTTTTTATTGTAGCATGAAGTTTTTGGATTTGGTCAATGACTTTAGGAGGTCAGGTTGCTCTACTTGTGCTCCGTAGGACTGTTGTAAAAGAAAGAGCTTCAGATCTATATTAAAAGGAAAGGTGGTCATACAGTTGTGATGGTTCTAGTCTACTACAGACGAATGGAGGACGGTGAGCTTGTTGTGCAGGCCATAGATGCTCAATACGGGGGTTAAGCTAAAAATTAAGGCGCGCCTTAGACTCATCACTTTTTAAGCAACATTTCTAAGACATAATGTATAATGCAACATTTTCATGGTGTTGCTATAGCGGAGCTTTAGGCAGCACTTCTAAAAGTGTTGCATAATGTATAATGCAACATTTCTAAGACATTTTGCAACATTTTCATGGTGTTGCTATAGCTTCGTTTTGTAGTAGTGCAAAGCAACTGACAAAACTCCATATGAGATATGGAAAGGGAAAGTCCCGGATTTGTGATACATGAAAGTATGGGGTTGTGATGCTTATTTCAAGAGCAAGTCTGACGATAAGCTTGCACCTCGTTCTGAAAAATGTATTTTTGTAGACTACCCTAAGAAAACTTATAGATATTACTTCTACAATAGTAGCGAGAACAAAGTGTTTGTCGCTCGTGAAGCTGTCTTTCTAGAAAAAGAGTTTATTTCTAGAAGACAGAGTGGGAGAAAATTTGAACTTGATGAAGTTCAAGAGCCACAAACTGATATGACAGTACATGAAGATGTTCCTTCTACGTCTGAATCGGTTATTGTTCCTTCTGAACCTAAAAGGTTAGAGAGGGTTAGTCGCCAGCCTGATAGATACCTTGGTGTTATCGAGGAAGATGGTGACTATGAGGTTTTAGTTTTGAAAAGGGATTAACCTAAGACCTACAAAGAAGCTATTACTAGTTCTGACTCTAAGCTATGGCTCTAGGCCATGCAATCCGAGATGGATTCCAAGTACGAAAATCAGGTATGGGACCTGGTTGACTTACCTAAAGATGTTCGACCTCTTCAGTGTAAGTGGATATTTAAGATTAAAATCGGCATGGATGGACATAAAGATGTCTACAAAGCTAGATTGGTGGCAAAAGGATTCACCCAGGTTCATGGTTTACACTATGATGAAAGTTTTGCACCAGTTGCTATGCTTAGATCTGTTCAGATAATGTTAGCGATTGCTGCATTTCATGATTATGAGATATGGCAAATGGATGTCAAAACCGCTTTCCTGAACGGGTTTCTGGAAGAGGAAGTGTTCATGACACAACCTGAAGGTTTTGTGGATCCTAAAAATCCTAACAAAGTATGCAAACTTAAGAGATCCATTTATGGTCTTAAGCAAGCGTCAAGGAGTTGGAATCATCGTTTTGATCATGTTATTAATCAAAATGGTTTTTCTCGAAGTGTTGAGGAACCATGTTTATACATGAAGTTTAGTGGGAGTAAAGTTGTTTTCTTACTTCTTTATGTGGACGACATATTACTCATTGGGAATGATGTAGATATGCTTGCTTATGTCAAGAAGTGGTTAGGAAATCACTTCCAAATGAAAGATTTGGGAGAAGCTCAGCGCATCTTGGGTATCCGGATCTATAGGGATAGATCCAAAAGGATATTAACTTTGAGTCAAGAAGCCTATATCGATAAGATTCTTGACCGATTCAATATGAAAAACTCCAAGAGAGGTTTTCTACCTATAGGCAGTGAGATTACTTTGAGTAAGTCACAGTGTCCCACTGAGCCTAAGGATATTTAACGCATGAAATCGATTCTCTATGCTTCCGCTGTTGGATCGATCATGTATGGTATGATGTGTTCTCGTCCTGACGTCTCGTATGCTTAAAGTATGACGAGTCGTTATCAGAAAACTCTAGGTGAGAGTCACTGTATAACCGTCAAAAATATTCTGAAGTACTTGAGAAGGACTAAGTATTAAAAATTTGAACTTGATGAAGTTCAAGAGCCACAAACTGATGTGACAGTACAGGAAGATGTTCCTTCTACGTCTAAATCGGTTATTGTTCCTTCTGAACCTATAAGTCAGAGAGGGTTAGTCGCCAGCCTGATAGATATCTTGGTGTTATCGAGGAAGATGGTGACTATAAGGTTTTACCTTTGGAAAGTGATGAACCTAAGACCTACAAAGTAGCTATTACTAGTTCTGACTCTAAGCTATGGCTCCAGGCCATGCAATCCGAGATGGATTCCAAGTACGAAAATCAGGTATGGGACCTGGTTGACTTACCTAAAGATGTTCGACCTCTTCAGTGTAGTGGATATTTAAGATTAAAATCGGCATGGATGGACATAAAGATGTCTACAAAGCTAGATTGGTGGCAAAAGGTTTCACCCGGGTTAATGGTTTACACTATGATGAAACTTTTGTACCAGTTGCTATGCTTAGATCTGTTCGGATAATGTTAGCGATTGCTGCATTTCATGATTATGAGATATGGCAAATAGATGTAAAAACCACCTTCCTGAACGGGTTTATGGAAGAGGAAGTGTTTATGACACAACCTGAAGGTTTTGTGGATCCTAAAAATCCTAACAAAGTATGCAAACTTAAGAGATCCATTTATGGTCTTAAGCAAGCGTCAAGGAGTTGGAATCATCGTTTTGATCATGTTATTAAACAAAATGGTTTTTCTCGAAGTGTTGAGGAACCATGTTTATACATGAAGTTTAGTGGGAGTAAAGTTGTTTTCTTACTTCTTTATGTGGACGACATATTACTCATTGGGAATGATGTAGATATGCTTGCTTCTGTCAAGAAGTGGTTAGGAAATCACTTCCAAATGAAAGATTTGGGAGAAGCTCGGCGCATCTTGGGTATCCGGATCTATAGGGATAGATCCAAAAGGATATTAGCTT
>NW_027413349.1:0-83647 GCF_048544455.1 Silene latifolia
CACTTGCATAATTGATCTCCCTCAAGAATAATACAAGTGATCCCAAGACTCAATTTCCGTAAATTGATAAGCCAACTGTTTAGCTAGTTCTACCGTTAGAACTCTCGGTCGATAGATTTCCGTAAATCCTATCTATAGTCCACCATAATCACAGGATCGTACGAGTGACCATAGTGTTGAGATAAAATATGTCAATCAGTTCCAACTTACCCGACGTAGAAGGGGTCATATTATGCCTACCGACGAAGAAGGGATTCATTGGAGTTTGACCTATAAAGACTATTCTCAATTTTTGTTTATACGAGGAAGATCCCATCAACTTAGTTTTAATTCATTTTAAGTGAACGAAAAACTAGCATTACGTGAATGAATTAACTTAGGTGATGGCCTAAAAAAACATGTGATATCTGTATAACAAAGAAAACTAACGCGTGACCTCTATATGAGTCAATTTTCATGCAATTATTAGGTGGTTTGGTTTTAGGCGGAATATGATGCAATCTATCGTTACGATAAAATAAATAAAAGAATGCAAAACGTAAATAAAAATTCCTAGTGTGGCCTATCCTAGTAAAAGAACATAATACAACTTTGGAATCCACCGTTGGACCCGAGAAGCTTGTCTTGGTGTTCCATCTTGATCCATGCAGCGGGAGTGAGCATCCGATCTCCATCTTTGGTCTTCTCAAAATTACAATTAAAAATTACAAAATACAAACCTATTTACATTCTAAATAACAACTGTAATTACAAGGAAAAAACCAAAACGGAGATACAAGATCTCAAAATACAACCAAGACCGTGTTCCATCATTACGGTAACACGTTCTACTAAGGCCACACTAAGTTACAACTGTTTGTAAAAATTAAATACGTAATAAAACATCCAAGGCATTCAAAATAACGATAAATAAAAATGCATCAACTAAAATAAAATTTATTCGTGACATAATTCCGTAATTATGTTAAATTTATCCAAACCACCTTTAATGATTAAAATTATGTGACAATACCGCTTTAATCAACTTAATTTTATTTCATTACAATCCGTTACTTTAAATCGCTTTAAAATAACTAAATGGTACGTGAGTGAACCGTTTCACTATCAAGCGAATGCATAAAGTCCGTATTATGCATATGTTATGGCCAAAAGAACGAATTTTTTTTTTCTCCAAATGCCGAGAAAAAAAACAAAACCATAATTATATTTTTTTCTTCTTCTTCTTCTCACGGCCAAACCGAGAGGTGCCAAATTTTTTAATTTTTTTTTAAATCAATGGCTCACGCCGTGAGCAAAAACACGAAAAAAAAAAATTTAGGCTGCCTCATGCCGTGAGCAACATAGCCAAACACAAAATCGATATGACAAAACCCAATTGCAATTTGAACATAATCCGTATTAAAACAAAATTACAATTGACAGGATCTTAACATATTGTTATAATTATCGTTTAAAACAACAATATGCAAAGAACAAATTGAAAACAAAACATCGTCTGATCAGACGGTAACTGATTATCACGGTTTTAAAAAAAAACAACAATGTAAACATGGCACGGAATTCAAGAAAACAGCCGTGTATTATCATGACACGGTTTTCAAGAAAAGAAAAAACAGTCGAGCATAAAAAAAATTCAGCCGTGCGTTTTTTTTTTTATACAAAAAAAAAATTTATCGATTCAATTCGTATAATGAAAATCACAATGAAAAATTTACGTGGCCTCGCTCTGATACCACTTGTAAGGTAATATCCGTATAAAACCCTTAAATTTTAGGACTATAACGTAGATTTAACATGTGATTATCGTCATAAAACAAAATAACAAAAGAAACGATAAAGATTAAGAATCAACCTCGGGTCCTTGTGCAATTCGGCTAAATGAACAGAAATCAATGTAGATTTCCTCCTAATCGTTGCACCCAAGACCGTCTGAGACTATGCCCCTTGTGCTAGAAATACTCTCTAATTGACTTGCAATATTGAGAGAGTTGTTGTGAGGTTTTTC
This sequence comes from Silene latifolia, assembly GCF_048544455.1. Classification (NCBI taxonomy): domain Eukaryota; kingdom Viridiplantae; phylum Streptophyta; class Magnoliopsida; order Caryophyllales; family Caryophyllaceae; genus Silene; species Silene latifolia. The sequence continues at coordinate 2,006 of NW_027413349.1, forward strand.
GATGTGAGATCTGGAATTTCAGAGGAAATTGCCCCGAAACCCTAGTTTGTTTGCAAATGAAATTGATTAGGTTACAAAAGGAGAGAGGCTCTCCTTTTGTTGCATTCGGCCGTGAGGTTCAATAGAGGAGGGAGTGGGCTTTCCACTTTCTCCTTATTTTTAACTCGTGGTCCGACTCGAAATTGCTAAATGTATATGACGGGATTTTATTATAAATCGTCATCGGTTATTAAAATATCGTCTAGCAACATGAATTAGTCGATATAATAATACATGTCCGATAATGACAATATTGTATAATTAATTTATTCAATATACATTAATCAAATATAATCGTTTATATTTAATTTACGAATTAACTGTTTAATTCGCCTTAGCCATTATTATTTAATCCGTATTAAATAAAATATCTCAACATCGCGTTTGACTAATTATTAGTCAATAACTCCGACTAACTGCTTAGTCAAATTAGGCATCAACATGACTGTATTTTCATACCGTCACATCTCTCAAACGTATCCTATAGGTGTGACTTTTAGGGACCAGTTGATCACCGCCATCTGTATGACAATAACGTCAAACTTATCTAGCAAGCCAACCGTTATTGATAAACGTGGACCAACTGATAATAATACAAAAGTATACCCTTTGATCCTTTTAGAGATTTAAATGTTATTGCACTAACTGTAGAGGACACCAGCCCCAACAATGATAGAGAAAAATTAAGGCCTTCGAACGAACCTCAATGGATTCTTTAATGCCCTTCATAATAGTTTTCTCAAGATATGGAGCGCTAAGGTGCACTGTAGCATCTAGAATCGACATATAAAATTAATAATAATAAAATGGAAGAGAAAAATATAACATTAGATTAAAGAGGGAAGAAAAATTTGATGAGAGTAACAGTTCCAAATTCCGCTATTTACTCCATTTAAAAAGGTCAAAACCTTCATGTCTACGCGCATCAAATTCTAAATATGAATTTCTACATCAAATTCCATTACTCAATACGTACGATGAAAATCAATTTAAAATAACTCCATATCATGATTCACGAACAATTAACAACCTCAATCAACAATGTTAAGTTCACAAATAAATAATCTGAGCGAAAAAAAGTTACAATAGTAGATTAGTGATTGAACTATGAATTTAATAATAATGGAGGAAGAATAATACCTCTGTCGATAGTGGTGAAAACTTTCATGGTAGAGGAGAGGCTCTCATATTATTCAAATAAAATTCATCTCTTGTTATATAGATAGGAGACCAATTCAATTAAAAACGATAATAGGAGAAGGTCTCACATGATAATGATAAGAGACTAACTTACATTAATTTTATAGAGATTGTCTTGCATAATTTGTCTTACTTAAATTGATAAAAGATCACCGTCTTAAAATATAATGACAGGAGACTATCTTGCATTAAATAGATAGAAGATCGCCTCATGTTAAATAGATATGAGATCGTCTCGAAATAGATATATGAGAGACTGTCTCACATTAGATAGATAGAATACCATCTCAAATGAAAATAATAGGAGAAGATCTCATATTAAATTGATAAGAAATTTTCTCCATTATATTGATAGGAGACAGTTGACAATAAATCGAATTTTATGGTGGTGATGAAGTTAAACCTCCAATGAAATTAGTAAATACGTCTTCAATCCCTTCATGAAAACATGTATCAGTTCTAATTGGAGAGAAAACGTTCATTGTCAGATGAAGTTATGCATAACAATGTAGATACCTCATTTCTGCACCTCCTGCAAACCACCCGGTAATGATTGGGCCGCACGTTTGGTACACGGAATGATTTATGACAGTTCATAAGTTTATCGTCAAGTGATAGCTCAAATACTTGTGTCTACCCCTTGGTTGTCATCTACGCGCCATTACGGCCGTTTTGACAGTAATTAGAGTTCATTTGGATTCCGCGTCAAAAAAACCGCTTAATTTTCTAATTCCGGATATTTCTGTTCCATAATCTAATTTTTATCTTTTTGGTATAATATTTCCCGAAAATCATATTTTTAAGAATAAGGAAGTCAAGATCTACCGAAATTCCATAAAAGAAACGCGAAAATCTTTCTTCCGCTGGAGGAAACCTCTGGGAAAGGACGCTGCACCTGCTGCGCCTCTTCCAAGAGCCGCAGCAGTAGCTGCGCCTCTTCCCCAGCCCTTTTCTGCATATTTTCAGATTTTTTCGAGATTTGTTTCCAAAGTTCGAGTCATTCCATAACTCTTCATATTTTTTAGTATATATAGGGACCTCCGTCCCTCATAATTCTCACGGGAGTGTCCGCCCTTCTCTTCTCTCTTTGCATTCTAAGACCTTGCTCTAAGCTTTCGAATTCTACGTGCTTGATCAATCGACCACGTAAGCTCAGATTATTCTGAGTACCAGTCACGTTGCATGACCGACCAATTTGACCAACTACACCATAATTAATCAATCTTTTTAATTCCTTTTTCAAGGGCACTTTCATATTTGCATTAAAGTTCGAGTCGAGTTACCACTAAAAACCGATTTAGTTAAATCTTGCGATGGTAACATGTAAGTCTAAGGGTGTAAAATCCCAATTTTATTTATCGTACTTTTTATTTTGTAATTAATGTACGCGTTTATGTCATAAGTACGTTCAAAACCGTCTTCAAAAACCATCTTTTAAACCGGAGTTACAAAACAACAAAGATCTGACGTCAAGAAGAAACCCAGCAGCAGCTGCGCCTATTCGAAGAGTCGTACTATATGCTGCGCCTCTTCCTGAGGCTGCCGCTGCTTCTGCGATTCTTCTTCTTCCTCGATCTTCTGCAACTTTTTCTATTTTTCTTGTTCTTTCGTTTCTCTTGTGATTTTCAATATATAATCATGTCTTAATCAATCCTTTTCAAATTATAATGCGTAATTCGACATAAATCCCTTATAATTCAATATTTGCGGGTTTTCGTCATAAATTCAAACCAGGGTTTAAGAGGCTCGATTTGTTCATATCAAGTCTCTTTAATTCGTCTTTGATATATTGCTTTAATTCTATTTTCGCCTTTAATTCATAATCTTTTGTTTCCACCATTAACTTTAAGTGTGTATATAAATCCGTTTCCGACATCGTATTAATATTAATCATGTAAATCACCGTAAATTCTCACCCTTTTATCGCTTTATGACGGTTCCATATGCATGTAATGTGATTAAATCACTTTTATTCGAGTCATACATCAATAATCAATGTAAATCAACCAAAGCACAATAATTAACCCACGGGTCTGATTTTCACAGTTAGAACCCAGCTCAGGAACAGACGCATTAAGTGCTGCACCTATTCCAGAGGACGCAGCAGATGTTGCGCCTGTTCTGGGTTAGCTTCTGCCTCTGAGCTCTTCTCGCTTTGACGTAGGGTTTCCATATAACTATTATTTTTATTATCACCATAATTCGACATATTTTCCATATAATTAATATTTTCCATATTTTCTATTTTATTTTTATTTTCTATTTTATTTTTCTTATCTTCCTAATTTATTTTATCTCCTAGTTTCTCTTTATTTCCTTATTCTTCCAATTTCCTTATTTTTTCCAATTTCCTTATTTTTTCTAATTTCCAATTTCTTTTAATTTCTTTATATCTTCTATTTTCTTTTATCTCTTTATTCTTTTCTTTCTAAATCCTTTTTGAGCATGTTTATGACGTAAATTCAAGTTTACCAATTGTAATTTATTTCTTTATTTCATATTCATTTTGCATGATTTATTTACTTATTGTTCACATGTAATTTAATCTAACATTTACTTCGACCCAATTAAGTGCTAAATTGTTTGTTCACCGACTTAGTATTAATTCACATGCAAGGATCAAAACGATAGATGTTGCATTGCATGCATATAATCGACAACATATCAAATATGAACGATTTCCCTAATCATTAGTAGAGGCCGCTATTGAGGCGGGCGAAATCAGGTGTTCGATTAAAGGACTTCCTAATACGTACCCTCACCCCTTACTCCAGATCTCTGTGAACATCCGTGTTCATTAGCATCCACGAGAGTCATTCTAGACATAGAATGCTAAGGGTAACGAATTATTAGTGTTCATCTCACTACTTTGTGTCTTGACATGACACGAGGTATTCGAACGGTTCCAATTTCCCATAAAAATTGTTGGCGACTCCACAAATGCAAACGCTTGTTCCCAAGCGCCCCCGTGGGCCCCCCGTGTCCACAGTTTGGCGACTCTGCTGGGGAGTAATACACTTACGTGTTGCCAAGGGTGAAACTTGAACAAGGTTAGAGAATAGTTTATATGAGACAGTTGTCGGTTTTTATTACTCGACCTTCTTAGGTCATTTTATTCGGCCTTCTTAGGCCCAACCCAACCCATTCGATCAATCGTCCCTTCAGGACGGTCCAAATTCTTCTCTGGGCCTAAGGATAGATAGCGATTGACGTCAACCATACCGTGATGCTTACTCCTGTTTGTATCAAGGGCTTTCACTACTCGAGGAAATGGACTAGGAACCGACCTTACTCATGTTTGGCACGGACCTCTCCACAGACCAGGGTTTGATTGCTTGGTATGGCAACCCACCTGTTTAAGCCAAAACCTCTTTAAATGCACTCAGCATACCATTATAATGCCTGTATAAATGCTTGTATCTTACGTGATCACCATTTTGTAAACAAATCCAAGACGAAATTTTGTAAAATAAAAAACCTTTTCAAAATGTAAACATTTTCGAAAAATAGCCTAAATAGCGCAAAATGAGTCAAAACTCTGTCCAAATGTCTAGTCAAAATTCGGGCCTTAAAACCCATTTCAAAACCTCACTTCGAGTCAACACTCCTAAAACTACACTACAGTTGTCTAGGACAAACATTTCAAAACTTTGTCATTTTCAAACCTCACTTAACACAGTGGCACACTCCCACTTCACAAGTTGAGTCTTTTCTTGGAGTAAGTGTGCAAGAATGGTCGATCGTGTTTTGATTCGTCGTCGATATCTTCTCCAGTTTCCAAGATGCCTGGAACTCGTACTACAAGTTATAGTGGTCAACCCCAAAATGGTAATGATCAAATCCTAGCTGCGCTCGCTCGTCTCCAAATAAGTCAAGAAAAAGCTTATGAACGCCTCAATGTTATTGAAGGCCGAGTTGTTGCTGTAGAAACTAGGCTCCCTCCTGCAGAAAGTGATATTCCTAGTAAGGTCGTACATGATAACCTTCCACCCTTTGTTGGACAACCAGAAATCAACCCTCCAATAGGTCTTACTGAAGCTGAGAAGCGACTCCAATACTTGGAGGAGCAACTAATGTACCTCAAGGGAGATGACATCTACAGGGAGAACAATCGCAAGTATGAGGCCGTGAACGCCAAGTTGCCAACCAACTTCAACATGACTGACATCCCGAAGTTCAAGGGACATGAAAACCCTTTGAACCACATTCGTGCTTTCAAAGACTACATGTCTATCAAAGGCATCAAACCTGAGATGTTCCTCAGGATCTTTCCTTCATCTCTCGACACCATTCCTAACCAATGGTTTTATTCCCTGGAGCACAAGAAGATTTCCACTTGGGATGATGCTGCAATTCAGGTCGCTAAACAATACGCGGATAATGCTGAGATCCAAGTCAACATACGCACTCTAGAGGTTCTTACCCAAAATGAGAAAGAAGGCTTCACCGACTTCCTAAGTAGGTGGAGGAGGACTAGCACACAACTTGTTGAGCGTCCAGATGAAGCTACCCTTGTGGAGAAATTCGTGGAAAACTTGAGACCCATTTATGCAAATAACTTGAGGTACCAAAACATTAAAACCTTCAAGGATTTAACTGTTTTAGGGACAAGAATTGAAGATGACATCCGTAAAGGGCTCTTGTCCAAAACGGTAGGTCGTGGATATCAAGGCTCAACGAGTCGTTCTTATGGCTCTACTAGCAGGACTGATGAGGTTAACCTCATCGATTCGTCAAAGAAGAATAAGCCACAAAGGAAATTCACAAACATTGGCGATACATACTCTAATGCTTTGAAAAGGTTGATGAAACAGGGTAAGCTCCAACCCGTAGGGCCTACACCTGACCTAGAAAAGAAGTCCATGTTCTGGGACGAAAATTCATACTGCGAATAACATAAAGGTAAGGGGCACGATACAGAGAAGTGTTTCAAGCTAAAGCATGTCCTTCAAGATATGATCGAAGATGGTCGCCTACCCATACCTCCTGGAGGTAAACCTAACAATACTCAGAATCCTCTTGGGGTTCTAATGATTACAGATGAAGAATCTACCTTAGATTGTTCACATCTTATTTCTCCAATCGAAGATGAGATTCACGCACTAGAAGAAACGGTTCCTACCGTCAAGACTCGTCAAGCACCTTGCTTCGACGAACAGGCTGTTAGCCTTCTGTTTGGAGAAGACCGATTGTCAGGGCGACATAGGACGAGATCATTACCATGATACTTCAGGATGACCATTTCAACCTTGCATCATTGATCACTGAAACCAGTTCGAATCAACAGGAAGGATGGATAAAGTCGATCAAGTGGACTAACAACCATGGAAAGCTCTTCAAAGTCACCCGAAGACAACAAATTCGAGTCAGAGTCGGAGTCGGAGTTGGAATGTGACACCCCCATACTCCAAGTGCCTTACCAGGACCACTTAGGTATAAGAACGTCACCATCTCGGTTACCCGAGGCAATGATAATCATAAGACAATGTTGAAACATAATTTAAAAGTAAAACTACGGTTTAAGTGATTACATGTTCAAAACTGTTAACTGAAATACAATGTTCCCAAAAATGTTACTAATAAAACTGTCACAACTATAAGACATCGTCTGACACAGCGGAAGACTCTTATAACTGCCACGTGATGACTCATCCCAGCTATCCCATATGCCTTATATCAAACCTACTCAATAACTGCTCACCATCCCCGAATGGATCACCACAGTTTTTCAAAACAAACAGCGGGGTCAGTACTAATTACACGATACAAACCACAATAAAGCAAATACCAAACAACTCAATCAACACATCAATCTCCAGTCTCCATAATGAATCTCCACACAACTGACTACACACTAAAGTGTGTAGTCCTGCCAGAGTATCCATCGCAACAAGTACTCCACACCGCTAGTGGGGGACCGCATCCGTTGTAATACCCGTCCTTTTAGGGACCCTTTGACCAGCGTTGACTGACCTTGGGAGCGGGAATAGTCTTAGAAGTAAGTGCTGAAGTCATCTTGGGTTGCGTGTTAAGAGTGGTACTCGATAGAGTAGAGGCTACTCGATCGAGTAGCTAGGTTACTCGATCGAGTAGGGGGCTACTCGATCGAGTACCCAGTTTTCAGCGAGGGTTTTATATCGCGTTTTGTTAAATCCTCATATCACTTCTGCCACTTTCCTCCTATCTTTCAGTCGCCTCTTTCCCTTCCCTTCACCTCAAAACCTCCATGGAAACCTTTGTGAAGATCCTTGTGCCTTAGGAGAGCGTCTCTTGAGTCGGGTAGCGGTCTTTTGCTGAGTATCTCCCTATAGGTATGTCATAATCATCATCCGTGTTCTTGTTCTTCATAGTTAGGGTTTGCTTGTTAGTAATCTAGAATTATATTCTGGTTATAGGCGTTCCTTGATCGCTGGACATGTTATCTGTCGGCATGGATTGGTTGCGATGGCTTAAAGGTAGGTTCGCCTACTCAGTTCTGTAGATCGTCTAGTGTGTCGGTCGTTGTGATAGTATGGTGATTGTTTGTCATAGTAATTGTATCGTGATGATTGTGATTGTGGTTGTGACTGCTGTCCGTGGTTCTCGAGGCGTGTCCTCGGCTGAGTGGGGTCACTTGCGGGAGTGGCTTCACGCCCTAGTTTCGCCTTCTGTGGAACCCGCCACAGAAGGGATGTGCACATTAATGGACAGGGTTATCGCTCGGTACGATGAGCGGGGATTTGGTGGGTATGGCTGCGGTCCCCCACTGGCAGGACTAGTCCAGTGGACAGTTAGTGACAGAGATTGGATGAGTTATTGTGATTGCATGTGCGAGACTAATAACATCGTATTGTGTTGTTAGTTGTAGTTGTTATTGCTGCGTCTTATCTCAGTACTGACCTTGTGTGGTTGTTTGTTTGTTATGTGTCTGCCGTGATCCCTTATGGTGAGCAGTCAGTCTTAGCAGGTATTGGTGTTGATGATAGCTGGAGTCCGGGCAGGGATGAGTCCTCACGAGATATGGCAGTCTTAGCGAGTAGTCTTTGAGTTGTACCTTTGTATCGTATTTTGGTTTAAAACGCTTGTAATATAACTTAATAGTTCTTTTATCGACATTTGATTATTGCTATCCTCGGGCAACCGAGATGGTAACGCCCTTATATCCTAAGGAAGGCCTAGTTAAGGCTCCTCTGAATATGGGGGTGTTACAAAGTGGTATCAGAGAGACGATTTTGGAACCTGTAACAAATGAACATAATGAACGTAGAGAGTCTAATAAAACGAACCTGGTGTATGTGTAATGGAAGCCCCAGCTGATGCTAGGTTTTGGGTGAGTAGGCGCCCTCATTTCAAAATCTTGGCCCCATGACGTTTAAGCCAGTCACATGGTATGGGAATGTGGAGTCCGTGTGTCTATGTGAGATATGTATGTTAACTGTGCCGGAGCTACCTCCGGTTAAGTCTTTGTTAGAAGTTAGTAGGGGTATGACGGTAGTATTTGGGCCGTGTAAAGTAATTGTTGATGATATTATTGAAGTTCTTTGAATGGTTAGTAAGCTTATATGATAGTTATGAGATATGTGACGAAGGTGATTGCTAAAAGTTAATGATGACGGAAGTTGTAAGTTTAATCGTGAATCTAGGGATTACTATGATGATAGTTATAGAAATAATGAGTGATAGTCCGAATATTAGCATATGGTAAAGTGTATGTGCTTTGTTAATTAGTTGAAACTTTTCCGCTGCGTGACAATTGATTTGAGTAAAACAAATTGCTTATAATTGCGTCAGAGAATATGGATAGATTGAGTTGTTATGGAGAGTATATAATTATGTGTTATAGGAAAGTATAAGTTAAGGTTAGTTACATGTTTCATTTTATGGTGAAAGCGAGGGTGACAGCAACACGTTAGAACAAGTTTTAAGTATGATAGGATGACGTGACTAAGCCTAAGAGTGACTCGGTAGCAGGTAAACCGAGTTGGGGTAGTTGTGTAGCGTAAGGTGGCATACACCTTGTTAATAAAGTGATACGTGTGCGTGAGTAATAATTGTAATATGTGATCGAAGTGATAATTAGTGCTGAATTCCGAACTTAGCTTGGAATCGACACGCGGTGTTATTTTGCAGGTACCTTTGATTTACGTCGTACTTCTGACTGAGTACTTAACTATACTTGACCGAGTGCGGGTGTTTACTAGACCGAGTAGACCTCACTCGATCTAGTAGGAAGCTATGAGGTCGGGATGTGGGAAAATTTCTGCAGATACTCGATGATTCAGCTCCTACTCGATCGAGTAGGGTGGTACTCGATCGAGTACCCCAGGCACTCGATCGAGTAGGTTACTGTACAGAAAATCCTACGGGTTTTCATAAAACCCCTTTTCTTCCTATTTCTTTTCCATTCTCCTCATCCTTCCTCTATATTTCGATATAGCTAAACCTAATTCCTCTCAAAATCTCTCTTTATCTTGGGTTAGTGGTGATTCTTGGGGTTGATTTTCTTGTTTAATTCCGTTCTTTTGCTTTGTTAATCAATCAAGGTATGCTTTCCTTCCTAATTTATGCGATTTATTGCTTTGAATGTGTAAGAATGGTGAAATAAACTGAAATTTTCGGTTCACATGGGTAGGTTATTGTTTTTGATGGTTGAAATATGATTCACATGCCTTCTTTTCATGCTTATTGGTGACTAATTGCTGTAAATTAGATTAGAAATTGCTAAATTTGAAATTGAAATTTCTAGGGTTTCCAAAATTGAAATTGATTTTTGGTTATTTTACAATGGTTAGATGGTAGAATTGAGCCTTAAGTATTGTTTATATCATGTTGGAGGATAGATTTTGATGATTTTACCCTTAGAAAGTTGCCTTAAAACTCCGTCTTAAAAGTGCCTCAAATGGAAATTCGTGATTTATAATTGAAAATTGATGTTGTAATTGACAGTATAAGTATGAGTTGAACTTCAATATGAAAATGGAAACAATAATTGATGAAAATATGCCAAGATTATCACAGCTGTAAAGATCGTCTGAAAATTTTAGTTGAGTTGTTGTTCATAATAGTGAAGGGTGATAATGATATGTTCTAAGCTATTCTTGTCCATGAACTAGTAAGGATGACTCACATGTGATTAGAAGTGTGTTTGGAACAACATTTAGAAGCATGCTAGGATATTCGAATTTGTTGAACATATGTAATCACCATGATAATTTCTTTCACAACTATGGCTTATGAGTAGTAATAACCTGAGCTTGTATGTCAAAATTTAGAAACGGTTGACAAATGTGTGTACATAGGGTGATAATCAAGGTTAATAGCATGAATTATGTGCTTCACATGTCAAATTCGTTGGTAAAATTGTGTACTTAGCTGAGCATGTTAAGATTGAATTACATGAAATAAATGTTTGAATGTTTATGCAAGTTGTTAAACTTATGCCTAAAGCAGATGCCGAGACTGAACCTTGGAATCCGCCAAAGTAAGCGGGGGAGGGGTAATCCACCTGAGACGGGGGAGGGGAGTGGACTGTGGTACCCGGTCCCGAATACCCTACAGTTGTTTTTGTTGATTTCAAGCAGAGGGAGCGTTTGTAGCTTTACAAAAACGCAAGATGAGACCTACGAAGTGTATAGACACTACGGTATTAGAGGAGTTAGAGATAGAGACGGATGTCCGTCACATCTTTGAGACCTTGGGTTTTACGGGTTTGTATAGGCTGAGGAAGCATACTTACCCTTTTCTTACCTTGGAGTTCATGAGCTCTTTTAACTATGACCCAACGGGTCAGACTGTTGAGTTTAGATTGATGAATACCAGTTTTCTGTTGACTATGGATCTATTTGCCTCTCACCTTGGGTTGGCCAAGCCTCCCAAGGACTCCATCACCGATATTCCACCTGAGTGCGGCGTCTGCCGCCTAATGCCTTGTTTGACTGGGAAGCAAGCTCCCACCTCGAGCAACATGCTGATTAATGACGTTCAGCATATTACCTTGAGAGTCTTTCTCCGTTCTCTTTCGAACCTCCTCTATGACAGAAAGGATATCAGTAAATTGAATAATCATGAGGTCTTACTTCTGATGTCTTACCTCAACCCGGAGCGGACTAGGAAAGTGGTCTTTAATGCTCCTTCTATAGTTTGTCTTTGCCCTTGCCTTGATGGCTTCTTCCTCTTCCGCACCGAGTTGTGGTGCTATTGCCACTCGGTTAGCTGAAAAGCTAACCTCTTTTGAGGCTTCTTCGGAGTACGTGCCTCTAGCTACCCCAGTGCCTACCATGGATCGTGACTACTATCTCGACCTGAAATGGTTGAGGACCTTGGCTGACGGTAGCCTAGCGTGGAGGGTGTGGGGCATGAGTTGGATGAAGATTCCAGCTCCTGAGCACCTCCCACCCACGGAGCCCTTGGAGCCGACAGTAGTGACGGTGGACTCCGATGACGAGGAGGAGGAGGATGATGACAGACCCCGCCATCTACAGACCTATCTCATCGACGGCGACATCCTCGAGGAGATGCCGGGGCCGACGAAGGGCGAGAATGCGGGAGTTGCGGTGGTGGAGAGACCCAGAGTGGGGAGGGGACCCCGTCGAGTGAGGGAGAGGGCCTCGGAGACTAGGCCACAGCCAGTAGCACCACAGCAGCAGCAGCCTTTTCCATGCTACCCTTACCTCGACACCCCGGAGACGCGATCCAGTTACCTGGCGGAGAGAGTGTCATCTACCTTGACACTCCGGAACATGCACGAGATGGCGTACGCTCGGGGGATAGGGGACCGAAGGACCGCATCCGATTTGGTGGAGTGGAGTTGGGGACTACTCAGGGGTTTTCCATTCCTACGGGGTGGATCAGTCGACGTGGGGGGCACCTCAGTCCTTCCCCTACGGTGGCTTGACTCCATGGTACGTGGGCCCAGGGGCAGGAGCAGGAGTGGATGCGGGGATCGGGTCATCGGGAGCAGGTACTTCGGGTGGTGGTGATGATGAGGTGATGTTTGAGCAGCAGCAGCAGCAGCAGGAGGAGTGATACTCCTTGTACTTATCTTTGTTAGTGGTAGTTGGTTTTAGGTGTCGGTATCGTTGTTAGACAGTAGTAGTTGTTTTATTGAGACTTTGTTAGACTTGTATTGTTGGCCATAAGGCCAGATTTGATACTTGACTTGTTGCAGGATGTTAGAAGTCGGGGAAGTCATCCCGACTCGATCTTTATGTGGCAAAGATGTGCATGTACGTGATTTATGACAGGTTTTATAAGGCTTTGGCCTGTAGGTACTCGATAGAGTACCCCGTACTCTATCGAGTAGCTGCAGGGAAACGTGATGAAAAGTTTCTGATCTTTGGGCTACTCGATCGAGTAGCCAAGACACTCGATCGAGTAGCATGGCACTCGATCGAGTACCATGACATACTCGATCGAGTAGCACTGTTACAGGAGGTTTTCGAAAATTTAAAATGTTCAATTGTTTTATAATTGCAAGTTCCATGTTCAACGTGGTTGTTAGTGCTTAGTAACATCGTTGAACCCCTAATTCTCTATGTTGGAAGTCGTGCTTGAGTTTTCTATGCATATTGTTACCAATTAATAAACCGGTGATAGACTCTTTTGCTTAAATGCTGCATACACCTTGTCCTCATCCCATTACCGGAATTAAATCTTCTCACATGTTTGTGCATACCAGTTTAACGTTCCCGCTAGACGACGGCTAATTATCCCGGTGGCTTGTGTATGAATTCTAATTTAACGAGTTTGTGCTTAACGAGTAATGTCCACGATAGATAATATGTTTTAACACATGTCATGAATCAAATAATAAGTAAAATGCGTGGAAATTTGGGTGGTGAACTTCGGGGACGAAGTTCCTTTTTAGAGGGGAAGAGTAATGTCGCGAAATAAAAAGGTTGTTTTTGAATAATGTTTTGCCTGTTCATAATGTTGTTGGTATTTTGTTTTGCTTTAATTACAAAAAAAAAAAATTCCGGAAGTATAACGAATTACTTTAGTTCTTTAAAGTGAGTGTGGTTGTATGTTTCAAAAGACGGTTATGGAGAAATAGTTATAGTGCGATGAATCGTATTTGAATCACGTTGCCAAGTAACATGGTGGCATTAGTTGTACCACATGAAAGTTAATATGAGGCATGTTCTAGATTGATAGTTTGATAGTTGTTACTGTATGTTGGGTGATCGTGAGTGGTGATTCGCATTACGAGTCAGACGTTTCATATATATATATATAGAATAACGGTTGACTGTGATAACGCTTGCATGATAGTGGTAAGAATCGATAGGTATAAGTGTGGACGGTGATGATGATGACATGGGGGGGATGGTATTTCCAAAAGGTAATGGTTTGACCGGGAAACTTGGTGAGATCGTGTTGGTTCCGTGTCATAAGCGGGAGGGGTGAGTTGAACTTCGGGGACGAAGTTCTTTTTAAGGGGGGAAGACTGTAATACCCGTCCTTTTAGGGACCCTTTGACCAGCGTTGACTGACCTTGGGAGCGGGAATAGTCTTAGAAGTAAGTGCTGAAGTCATCTTGGGTTGCGTGTTAAGAGTGGTACTCGATAGAGTAGAGGCTACTCGATCGAGTAGCTAGGTTACTCGATCGAGTAGGGGGCTACTCGATCGAGTATGTTGGGTACTCGATCGAGTACCCGCCAGCGAGGGTTTTATATCGCGTTTTGTTAAATCCGCATATCACTTCCGCCACTTTCCTCCTATCTTTCAGTCGCCTCTTTCCCTTCCCTCACCTCAAAACCTCCATGGAAACCTTTGTGAAGATCCTTGTGCCTTAGGAGAGCGTCTCTTGAGTCGGGTAGCGGTCTTTTGCTGAGTTTCTCCCTATAGGTATGTCATAATCATCATCCGTGTTCTTGTTCTTCATAGTTAGGGTTTGCTTGTTAGTAATCTAGAATTGTATTCTGGTTATAGGCGTTGCTTGATCGCTGGACATGTTATCTGTCGGCATGGATTGGTTGCGATGGCTTAAAGGTAGGTTCGCCTACTCAGTTCTGTAGATCGTCTAGTGTGTCGGTCGTTGTGATAGTATAGTGATTGTTTGTCATAGTAATTGTATCGTGATAATTGTGATTGTGGTTGTGACTGCTGTCCGTGGTTCTCGAGGCGTGTCCTCGGCTGAGTGGGGTCACTTGCGGGAGTGGCTTCACGCCCTAGTTTCGCCTTCTGTGGAACCCGCCACAGAAGGGATGTGCACATTAATGGACAGGGTTATCGCTCGGTACGATGAACGGGGATTTGGTGGGTACGGCTGCGGTCCCCCACTGGCAGGACTGGTCCAGTGGACAGTCAGTGACAGAGATTGGATGAGTTGTTGTTATTGCGTGTGCGAGACTGATAGCATCGTATTGTGTTGTTAGTTGTAGTTGTTATTGCTGCGTCTTATCTCAGTACTGACCTTGTGTGGTTGTTTGTTTGTTATGTGTCTGTCGTGATCCCTTATGGTGAGCAGTCAGTCTTAGCAGGTATTGGTGTTGATGATAGCTGGAGTCCGGGCAGGGATGAGTCCTCACGAGATATGGCAGTCTTAGCGAGTAGTCTTTGAGTTGTACCTTTGTATCGTATTTTGGTTTAAAACGCTTGTAATATAACTTAATAGTTCTTTTATCGACATTTGATTATTGCTATCCTCGGGCAACCGAGATGGTAACGCCCTTATATCCTAAGGAAGGCCTAGTTAAGGCTCCTCTGAATATGGGGGTGTTACAGCCGTAACCACCAAATCCCCGCTCATCAACCACTGAGCGAATAACCCAAGTTTCCTTAATGTGCACATCCCTCATGTGGCGGATTCCACAGGAGGCGAACCAAGGGCGTGAAGCCACTCCCGCAAGTGACTCCACTCAGCCAGGGACACGCCCCGAATATCACAGACAGTTATACAACAATAATCAACAATATAAACCACCAACCGTCACAATTACCAGCAATGTACTTAATCAATAATCACAACACAACCACCACACATATCATGTAACTAATACTGAGTAGGGAAAACCCTACTTGGAAAGCAATCACGAAATCAGACGATCTAAGCAGCTACTCAGATTCTCTCCTCAACAAAGCCTCCTCCTATACATACATACATATGACTACTACCGTAACCACATGATCATAAAAACCCCCAAACCCCCAAATTAGGGTTTAACCAACATTAACCAAATGACATAAAAATGATATGTAGAACTTACCCACGACACAAGGATCACAAAGGTGTAAAGAATGATGAAAACCAACACTCCTAGCTCCAGGATTTGCTAATAATGCGAAGGGGATGAAGTAACGTAACTTTAATCTTCTCTTTGTGTGATTTAGGTTATGAAAAGTTTTTTAAGGAAAAACTGACGATACAATATATATCAATCCGCATTATTAACAAACCCGTCGCAAATCACCCGTAAACCGACTTACTCGATCAAGTAAATCACTTACTCGATCGAGTGACCCTTACTCGATCGAGTGCCAAGCCTACTTGATCGAGTACCCTACATGCAGAACACTGTTTTACATAAAATCCAACTTACTCGACAGAGTAAGCCCCACTCGATAGAGTACCCCAAGACACATAAAACCGTAGTATTACAGTCTTCCCTCCTTTAAAAAGAACTTCGTCCCCGAAGTTCAAACCACAACCAAAAAGAAAACACACTAACATCCTCCCGACTCAAAAACATAAACCAAAACTAGTCATAAAACTCCAAGACATAATTCCCAAACCAAACTCAACCCGACTCAAACAACTACTAACTATATCAAAACCAACATAAAACATTTAAAAACTCTTCGCGACCATCTCCTACCTCCCTAAAAAAAAAAGGTTACGTCCCCGTAACCATACATACCTGATAAAAAAGAAACGGGTACCGCTCCCTCATAGCCTCTTCCGCCTCCCATGTAGCCTCCTCAACCTCATGATTAGACCAAAGAACCTTAAGCAACACTGTCTCACCATGTCTAGTTTTCCTAATCTTTCGATCAAGAATATGTTTAGGCACCTTAAGATAAGACAAGGACTTATCCAGCTCTATGTTCTCTACCTCTAACACATGTGACGGATCACTAACATACTTCTGCAGCTGAGATACATGAAACACATTATGTACTCTATCCAAAGCAGACGGTAAAGCCAACCGATAAGCAACCTCACCCACACGGTCTAAGATCTCATACATTCCTATGAACTTCTGGCTCAGCTTCCCTTTCTTACCAAATCTCATGACCCCATGCATAGGAGACACTTTCAAAAGAACCTTGTCCCTAACTTGAAACTCTATATCCCGGCGATGTAGATCTGCAAAACTCTTTTGTCGATCCTGAGCCGCTCTCATCCTCTGTCTGATCAGCTTAATCTGTTCCACCATCTCATGTACCATCTCTGGTCTTAAAACCACGGCCTCAGCACTATCGTCCCAATAAATCGGACTCCTACACCTCCTCCCATATAAAGCCTCAAATGGCGCCATGCCAATACTGGTGTGATGGCTGTTGTTGTAAGTAAACTCAATCAAATCTAACCTCTGTTCCCAGCTACCACCAAAATCCATAACATAAGCTCGCAGCATATCCTCTAGAGTCTTGATGGTCCTCTCCGTCTGGCCATCTGTCGCAGGGTGAAACGCTGTACTCATCTTTAAGGTAGTTCCCAAAGATTCCTACAACTCTTTCCAAAACCGTGAGATGAATCTCGAATCTCTATCAGATACTATGTCCTTAGGCACCCCATGCAATCTAACCACATTCTTCCGATAAGCCATAGCTAACTGTGTCTTAGTCCATGTATCTTTCATTGGCACAAAATGAGCTGACTTGGTCAGTCGATCCACTATAACCCAGATCATGTTGTTACCCTGTTGACTCTTCGGTAAACCCACGATAAAATCCATAGAAATGGACTCCCACTTCCACTCAGGTACATCAAGAGACTGCATCTTACCTTGTGGTCGTCGCAACTCCCTTTCACTCTCTGACATGTCAAACAACGAGCCACGAACTCACTTGTTTCTTTCTTCATCCCAGGCCACCAGAAAGTCTTCTTCAAATCTTTGTATAGCTTGTCACGCCTGGATGTACCGAGTATGGTGTGTAATGAGCCTCTTTCATGATCATCTTTTTCAACTCCTCATCATTAGGAACACACCACCTCCCATCAAATCTCACACTACCATCTGTATGAATAGAGAATCTAGACACTATCCCTTTCTCTACTCCAGCTCTCCACTCCTCAATCTTGGGATCCAATGCCTGTTTGCTGCGAATATCATCATAAAGGTTTGGCTGTACTGTCAAATCTCCCATAGCATCCCCTTTCTGGATCATATGTATCCCGAACTTCCCCACCTCATCTATCAGTCTTATCAAAGATATAGCCATGCAAAGAGAATGCACACTATTCCTGCTCAAAGCATCTGCAACCACATTGGCTTTCCCTTCATGGTATATAATCTCCATGTCATAATCACCAATCAACTCCATCCACCTCCTCTGTCTCATGTTCAACTCCTTTTGAGTGAAGATGTACTGGAGACTCTTATGATCTGAAAATACCTTAAAGGTCGCCCCATAAAGGTAATGTCTCCAAATCCTGAGAGCAAACACAACTGCACCCAACTCTAGATCATGTGTAGGGTAGTTTTCCTCATAAGGCTTCAATTGCCTAGAAGCATAGGCAATCACTTTCCATTCTGCATCAACACACAACCCAACCCATTCTTTGAAGCATCCGTATACACCTCAAAGTTCTCACTCCCTTCAGGCAATGCTAAGATTGGAGCTGTGGTCAAACGCTCCTTTAATGTTTGGAACGCCGTCTCACAACTTTCATCCCAACGAAACCTGTTTTCTTTCCTCATCAAAGCTGTCATAGGTCTTGCAATCTTGGAGAAATCTTTCACGAACCATCGATAATAACCTGCTAAACCCAAGAAACTCCTGATCTCAGCCACATTCTTTGGTGCTTCCCACTTGGTAACTGCTTCAATCTTTGCAGGATCCACAGCTACCCCTTTCTTTGAAATCACATGTCCCAGAAAAGCAACTTCCTCTAACCAGAACTCACACATGGACAACTTTGAATACAACTGATGCTCCCTCAAGGTCTACAACACAACCCTCAAATGATCCTCATGCTCCTCCTTAGTCTTAGAAAAGACTAAGATATCATCTATGAAAACCACCACAAACTTATCCAAGAACTGACTAAAGACCCGGTTCATCAAATCCATAAACACAGCAGGTGCATTAGATAACCCAAACGGCACCACCACATACTCATAATGACCATACCTCGACGTGAAAGCTGTCTTTGGTATGTCCTCCTCTCTAATCTTCACTTGATGGTAACCCGACCTCAAATCAATCTTAGAAAAGACTGCTGCACCGCTCAACTGGTCAAACAAATCATCTATCCTTGGCAAAGGATACTTGTTCTTCACCGTCACTCTGTTCAGCTCCCTGTAGTCGATGTATAACCTCAGGCTCCCATCTTTCTTCTTCACAAACATAACTGGTGCTCCCCACGGTGATATACTAGGTCTAATGTATCCCCTCTCGATAAGATCATCCAACTGCTTCCTTAGCCCTTCCAACTCCTTAGGACCCATACGGTACTGTGCCTTAGAGATAGACCCCATCCCCGATTTCAGCTCAACACTGAAATCTATCTCCTTCTTCGGTGGCAACCCCGGAATCTTCTTTGGAAAGACATCTAGAAACTCTCCCACCACTGATATCTACTCAACTGTCGGATCCTCCACTCTATGATCCCTCACATGGCACAAGATCAACGGGCACCCCTTCCTTAGGTAAGACTTCAAGGTCACTGCTGCAATCAAATTAACTTTGGGTTTGACAACAAACCCACGTTAAGACACACTAATCCCCTTAGGACCTCTCAGAGAAACCTTCTTTTGATGACAATCTATCTTAGCCTTGTACTTTCACAACCAATCCATCCCGACTATCATCTCAAAACCATCTAAAGGAAACTCCAACAAGTCTACAGGTACATCAACTTGCCCAACTATCATGGACACACCTCTATACAACCTCCAAAAGATACAGACTACCCGAAGGTATAAATGTTGGAGCTTGTGTCCTCCACAAATTAGTGTGATAACATTATAAATCTCTTATAGGTTCACAAGGGTATACTTCGTATTTTATCAGTTGATTAACGATTACTTAATAACGGTTGACTTGCTAGAAAGTTTGACGTTATTATCATACTGATGGCGGTGATGAAGTGGTCCCTAAAAGTCACACCTAAAGGATGTGTTTGAGAGATGTGATTATGGAAATGTAATCACATTGATGCCTTATATGACTAAAAGGTTAGTTCATATAATTGAGTAAACAGTTAGTCAACGTGTTGATGAGATGATTATTTAATGCCGATTAAATAATATTAGCTGAGACGAATTAACTATCAATTCGTAAATTGAATATAATATGTTATATTTAATTAATGTATATAAGGTTAGCTTGAACGAATTAAGATGTTAATTCGTAATTAAATGTAATCGGTTATATTTAATTAGCAAATTATAATTATGCGATATTTATAGTTAAAGTACATTTTATACGAGATTGTTATAATAAATGTTGTCAGGCCGGAATTAATAAATCGACTGAAAAGCGGTTGTATGTGAAATTATTAATACGGACAATATATATGACAATTGATAAAATGTACATATTATATACATTAATATAACTACCAAAAATAAGGAGATTTCTCTCATTTTTGTAGTTTCGGTCAAACCGAAATAGAGGAAGAAAATAAGTAAAAATATCTTCCTAATTGCTCTCCCTATTTTCGGTTATAATAAGGGAGAGGGGGAAATCATTTTTGCTAATCTTCTTAACCTAATTTTTGACCTAGCCTCCTCTCATCAAAGAAAAACACAAAAACCTAAAATTGATCAGTGAATTTTGGGGATCGATTCTAGCAAAGAACAATAGGCATATCTCATATCATCTTGGGTGCAACTGATAGGAGAATATCATTGCGATATTGTTCATAGGCCATATTAGCTAGGACCGAAGGTTATTTCTTCATCCTCTTCAATTTTGTTTATGTAATTTTCTTTTATGACTAGTTATCATCATAATAAATTCGTTATAATCCTTATAATTAAAGGGAAGCATACAGATAATTCCCACAAGTGGTATCAGAGCCAAGGCCACGGATTTTAATTTTGATGATTTTTATAAATCGAATTTAAATAAAAGGTTGTTGAATCGAAAAAAAGAAAAAAAAAACGGCTGAAATTTTTATGCCGAATTGGAATTTTTTTGCAGCCGGTTTTTTTGTTCTTGTTTTGATGTTATATTTCCATTTTGATTTTTCATATTGTTGTTTTAATCAGTTAAAATGATTATATGAAGAATTGGTAGATGTTTGATTTAATGAAGATTAAGTTAAAATGTAAATGGAAATCGTCATGTTGATGATATAAAAATTTTGTTTTTGCTATATAGTTTTTGGCATATACGGTTAATCATGTTTCATTAATTCATATGCTAATCTTGTTCTAATAGAAACTATAAACGAATTCGTTCATCTAATTTTTGTTTTAGGGCATAATGCCGAATTGAAAAGAAAAATTAGGGCTGTTTGTTTTTTTTTTTTCAGCCGAGAAAAGAAAAAAAAAAATCTGTTTTTCTTTTCGGTTTTGTGCTGTTGCCGAAAGAAAAAAATTTTTTGTCTCGGTTTTTGTAGAATTAGCGAGAGAGAGAGAGAAAAAAAAATTTTGATTTCTGTTTTTTTAGCTGAGCAGCCATGATAAAAAAAAATTGTTTTTTTTTGTTTCGGTTCTTGAGGAATTGCCGAGAAGAACAAAATATTTTATGTTTTTTTTTGCTTTATTTTTGGCCAATATTGATTATACATTAAATTAATAATGTATGATTAATTATTGTGAAGAAGTTCACAATTTTTAGATACCTAATTATTTTAAAGAAGTTTAAAATAATGTTGGATTAAATTCATATTACAAGTTTAATGTGAATTAAGATTAAAATTAATGTGATTAATTGAGGAATTGTCACTTAATTTGATCATTTAAATAGGTGGTTTGGATAAATTAATCATCATAATTAAGGAATTATGTCTTGCATGTTTAATTTATTTAGTTGATGCATTTTTTTTAGTTGAATGAATCGTTGAATGGTTTAATTTACGTATTTTTGCAATCGGTTGTAAATTGTAATACCTAGTGTGGCCTTAGTCAATTATGTTTTTGTAATGAAGGAAACATAATTTTTATGTAATTTTGAGATCTCGAATCTCCTTTAATTTTCTTTAGTTTTTGGGTTTTGAAATTAGAATATAAATAGGTTTATTTTGTAATTTATTTATTGTAATTTCAAAGAAGACTAAAGATGGAGATTGGAGCTCACTCCCGCTACATGGACCAAGATGGAACATCAAGACAAGCTTCTCGGGTCCAAGGATGGATTCCAAAATTGTATTTAATGTTCATTTTGGTAGATAGGCCACACTAGGACTTTATTTTGTTTTACGTTTTACCGTTCTTATTGCTTTTCATTCACATGTTAGTTAATGCATCATTTTCCGCCTAAAACCAAACCACCTACTAAAATGCATAAAAATTGACTCATATAGATTTTATGTTAGTTTTCATAGACATACAGATGTCACTCAGTTTAAGCCATCACCTTAGTTTTTTCATTCACGCATGCTAGATATTAGTTCACTTAAAATGAATTAAATAAAGTTGATGGGATCTTCCTCAAAAACGGAAATTGAGACTAGTCTTTATAAGGGCAAACAACTATGAATCCCTTCTTCGTCGGTAGGCATAATATGACCCCTTCTACGTTGGGTAAGTAGTTTGTGTTGACTTAGTTTATCTCAACATTATAGTCCGAAGAGTTTCTCGTGATTATGATGGACTAAAGATAGAATTTGCAGAAATTTATCGACCAAGAATTCTAAAGGTAGAATTAGCCAAGAGGTTGGCTTATCAATTTACAGATAATTGAGTCTTAGGATCATTTATATAATTATTGAGGGAGGTCAATTGTATAAATGCTTGAGTCTTCGCTCATAACAGTTTTGCATTAAGACTTAAAATCATAACGATGCATATGCTTATTATTTTATTCTTCTTTTCGCAGTGTAGAATACGTTTATTTCGATAATACTGTTACAACAAATGGCTGGAAATAACGAAATCCCAATGCCTAGTGCCACACTTAGATGCAAGTCCTGGCTGAAAGCTTTCATGGACCACATGAATCAGTTCACACGTCTGAAAAATGACGGGTCCAATTTTGCGGACTGGGAGGCATCATTGCGGAATGCTGCCATTGCTGACGGTAAGCTCAAGTACTTAACTGAGCCAATACCGCCAAACCCAGGCCCAAATGCAAGAGTCAACGAGTCACTTGCTTATAGTGACTTCTTTATGGAAGCGGGTGCGATAAAGAACGTACTCATCTTTGCAATAGAAACCAATTTGTAGAGACGCTTCATTGCCCAAGGTGCAAACAAGATTTTCACCACACTCACTAACGAGTTCTCAAAAGCACCGAGAATCGTTACTTATGAGCATACCTGTCGCTTCTTCGATGCGAAACTCCAGAAGGGCCAACCGGTTAGCCCACACATTCTTCACATGATTGAGAATGTCGAGAAGCTGGAGGCACTTGATTGCAAAATCAGTGAGAGCATAGTCAGTGAGAGCAAGGGCGGTGACATTGAGTGCCACCATTGTCACAAGACTGGACATTGGAGGAGGAACTGTCCCGTGTACCGTGAGGACATAAAAGCAGGCTGCGTCGTGTATGTCATCTTATATTCATATGATTGAGATTAACCATGCAAGTTTCGGAACTTGGGTACTTGATACTGGTTGTGGTTCTCTTCTGTGTAATCATTTGCAGGGCCTAAAGAACATCATACCTCTCGAAAAAGGTGATATGGACCTGCGAGTCGGGAATGGAGCACGAGTGGCTGCAGTCTCGAAGGGAACATACGTAATCCAACTCCCTAGTGGTTTTGAGTTATTTTTATATAACTGTTACTATGTACCCAGTTTGTCTAAGAACATTATTTCTGTTTCCGTACTTGCTAAAGACGGTTTTGCATTTTCAATAAAGGGAAATAGCTGTATTTTCTCTTTCAATGAAATGATTTATGGCAAAGCAGTTTCCATGAATGGAATTTACATCTTATGTCAAACCACGGAAGTATTACACGTGAATAATAAGAAATTAAAGGTTGGTGACAAAGATCAAACCTATCTATGGCATTGTCGAATGGGACACATAAATGAGAAACGTGTAAAAAAACTCGTCGATAATGGGACTATCCCCGCATTCGATTTTTCTGCATATGGCACGTGTGTATCATGCCTCATTGGCAAAATGAATCGAATTTCCTTCAAAGGTGTTGGAATGCGCACTAGTGACCTATTAGGACTCATACATACTGATGTTTGTGGACCTATGTCAATTACCGCTAGAGATGGCTATAGATATTTTATCACTTTCACGGACGATTTGAGTAGATACGGATATGTCTACTTAATGAAGCATAAAAGTGAGTCCTTTGAGAAATTCAAGGAATACCAGAATAAGGTTGATAACCAACTGGGTAGAAAGGTTAAAGCACTCCGTTCAGATCGGGGTGGCGAATATCTTTCAAATGAGTTTGATCAACACCTTAAAAACTGTGGAATCGTCTTACAGTTAACTCCACCTGGAACACCTCAAATAAATGGTGTGTCCGAACGGAGAAATCGAACATTACATGATATGGTTCGATCCATGATGAGTCACACGGTAGTACCTGATTCATTATAGGGTTTTGCTCTTTTGTCA
Organism: Silene latifolia; assembly: GCF_048544455.1. NCBI lineage: Eukaryota > Viridiplantae > Streptophyta > Magnoliopsida > Caryophyllales > Caryophyllaceae > Silene > Silene latifolia. The sequence goes on from NW_027413349.1 coordinate 26,087, forward strand.
GCTGCTCTTATACTTAACCGAAGTCCAACTAAAGCTGTCGACAAGACTCCATATGAAATGTGGAGGGGAACGGTGCCCAACTTGTCCTTTATTCGGGTTTGGGGCTGTGAGGCTTATGTCAAGTGGAGACACGAGGATAAGCTCGGCCCGCAATCGGTCAAGACATACTTTATTGGTTATCCAAAAGGAATGTTTGGTCATTACTTATATTCGCCTACTGAACATCGAGTTTTTGTTGCGGCTAGTGCGACGTTCTTAGAGAAAGAATTTCTCGAGAAAAAGACAAGTAATAGAACCTTCGAGCTGTCGGAGATTTCAGAACCAACAACCGAGGAACAGATGGGGGAAGTTGTTCCTCCAACTGATGATACGGTAAATATCCTGAGGAACCTAGGAGGTCGGGTAGAGTCTCTAATCCTCCGGAGAGATACATTGGTATGGTCGAGGAGAGTGACGTTTTACTCCTAGAGAGTAATGAACCCGCTACCTATAAAGGTGTAATGACCTGTTCCGACTCAAAGCTATGGCTCAAAGCCATGCAATCCGAGATGGACTCCATGTATGAGAATGACGTATGGGATCTAGTTGATTTACCTAATAAGGTATAACCTCTACAGTGCAAATGGCTTTACAAAATAAAGCATTCTGTAGACGCGCAACCAGATACCTATAAGGCACGACTAGTGGCAAAAGGTTTCACTCAAGTGCACGGATTGCACTATGATGAAATTTTTGCACCCGTAGTTATGCTACGTTCCATTCGGATAATCTTAGCGATTGCCGCTTTTAATGACTATGAAATTTGGCAAATGGATGTGAAAACCGCCTTCTTAAACGTCTATTTGGAGGAAGAGTTGTACATGGTGCAACCTGAAGGTTTCATAGATCCTGAACATCCTAAGAAAGTATGCAAGCTTAAGCGTTCCATTTATGGACTTAAGCAAGCTTCTCAAAGTTGGAATCATCGTTTCGACCAGGTGATAAAAGAGTATGGTTTAACTTGATCGGTCGAGGAACCATGCTTATATATCAAGTCGAGTGGGGGCAAGATTGTTTTCTTGATATTGTATGTCGATGAAATACTCTTGATTGGGAATGACATTCCTCTCTTATCTTCGGTTAAAGGATGGTTGAAGAACCATTTCCAAATGAAAGATCTGGGTGAGGCACAACGCATTTTGGGAATCCGTATCTACCGAGATAGATCACGACGGACGTTATCACTGAGTCAGGAGCCTTATTTGGATAAGATTCTTGATAGGTTCAGCATGACCAACACCAAGAAGGGGAACCTTCCAATGATGTCTGGGATGCAGTTGAGCAAGTCTCAATCACCCACGACGCCATAAGGGATTGAGCGCACGAGTCGTGTTCATTATGCATCTGCAATAGGATCAATCATGTATGCCATGATATGCACACGTCCAGACGTGGCATATGCATTGAGTATGACGAGTCGGTACCAACGCAATCCAGGCGAAACACACTGGATGGCTGTTAAAAACATCCTCAAGTACCTACGGAGGACTAAGGATTGGGTATTGACTTATGGAGGAGATACTAAGCTATGCGCAATCGGTTACGCAGATGCTAGCTTCCAAACGGATCGAGATGATTCAAAATCTCAATCCGGGTTCGTCTTTACTCTTAATGGTGCTGCGGTCAGCTGGAAGAGTTCCAAACAGGATGTTGTAGCAGATTCTACTACTGAATCCGAGTACTATGCCGCTTCGGAAGCAGCAAAGGAAGCTATATGGATGCGTCAATTCTTACAAGGACTATCCACAGTTCCTAGTTCGAATGACCCGATCACCATCTATTGTGACAATAGAGGTGCCATCTTCTAGGCTAAGGAGCCAAAGTCTAGCAACAAGTCTAGACATGTACATCGGAAGCCTCACCAAATTCGTGATTACGTGGAGCAAGAGGAGATAGTGATTGACAAGATAGCTTCGGATGACAACATCGCGGACCCTCTCACTAAACCGTTGAATTATGATAAGCATGTAGGGCACATTATTTCCATGGGAATTAAACGTGTTCCTGAGTTGTAGTAGTTAATTATGGATTTGATACATTATCTTTTTCATATACTATTTATAACTTCATCGTTTTTATAATATTTTGTTTTTCATGTGGATTGTACTGACAACATTGAACGCCACAAAGTGAACTGAATTACATTATATTTGTTTTGGTCCGTAATCGCCTACATGAGCTGATAACTCTGGCTATTATATTGTGCAGTCGATTGATGGTGGGTTCAACGAGCCATAAGTCAAACGGTTGACTGATCGATCACAGATGCGAGATTATAACGATACCTCGTAGGACAATAAATTGTGACAACATAATGGAGTCCTAAATGTTTAAAAACATTCGGTGCCAGGTCGTGGATTGGACGTCCATTGTGTTCCTAGAGTCGATTCTTTTGACTATCGATTGTCTCTTGAGATTAAGGCAGTTTTTGGGTGACTTTGGTTTCTTTCTCACGGTCCGTGAATCGGAGGCTAAGTAGATTTTTTCTGGGTCATTTCATTCTGTGCTTACATCTGCAGGATTCGAGTTGAGGAAAATATCCAATCTTTATCAGGTATAGTTATTTCTTAGGGCCACTCGAGGAGTTGTAACTGAAATGCATGGCCATGCTCGAATGATGATTCGTTTATCAGTTAAGTTACTCTCTAGTCGGGGAAACCACTCTTGATATTGATCACTTGTAAAATACGACCTTTGTGAATACGGAATTTGCAAATTGTTTTACATTGAGTGGGAGAAATTTTTAGGATATGAGAATCGGTTATCGCACATACACTTGTGAGGACAAGTGGGAGTTTGTTGGAGCTTGTGTCCTCCACAAATTAGTGAGATAACATTATAAATCTCTTATAGGTTCACAAGGGTATATGATACGTCTGTCGTGTACCTATCAAAAATAAACTAACTAAACTAACTATATAGCTAGGGAAGTCAGGTCGATCTCCTTAGGGAGGCAAGATATCCGTAGAAGTCCGTCTATTTGGTCACAAATGGGGGGGGGGGGTTGTTTGAATTGTTATCTAAACTAAAGGTTTAAAGGAAGAGAAATAGAGAAAAGAGCAGTAAAGGCAGAGAAAGATGATAAACTATCAGAATAAAGGGGACATGTCAGGATTTGGGTTCACTTCGGTAGTCCAGTGACTCAACTGTAAACAACTCAGACGAATTAAATGCAAGACAGATGTGGAAAGGTCCTTTCGGTCCACTTTCTATCCTAAAATACCACTAACTTAACTTTCATTCTTGTCAGGGTAGTCTACTGTTCATAGCAGGCCTATTTAGTCCAATCTTTCGATCCAGGATTAATTTTAGCCAGATTAAAAGGATGACTCAGAAGTGTGCACTCAACTAAGTCGGTAAAATACAATTAAATTTCTATGGTGACAGAATCTCACAATTAATTCATCCAACCTATTTACTACATCGTCACATTTCTACCGTAGATCACCTAATCCCAACATGAAAGAGGTTTAGCTACTCATGTTTCTATTATTACTATCAAAACTAACAACGAATTAATAATAAACATAATGAAATAACAAATAAAATGCATAAAAGTAAATTAGGGCAGAAATTAAATATGACTAAACAAGGAATTAAAGCAAGCAAAAGAGAGATTATTATTAAGAGAAGAGAAAAGGGATTACAATCGTGCGAATCTGGCGTAAAGAACACAAAATCCGAGCAAAACAATCCCGAGAACAAGGTTACATTGAAAGGGAAAAGCAACGTAATAAGTTTTCTGTGTAAACTAGAATGATAGATGAAAATTAGATAAAGAATCCTCTAATAACCTAGTGATGTAAAGCTTAAATAGAAAATAACGAAGTCCAACAAATAAAACAAGCTTACGGGCTAATTAAAGCCCACGCCCAAAGAAACCACTCGATCGAGCAAAACTCAGCATAATCTACTCGATCGAGTAGAATAGTTACTCGATCGAGTAACCTCTCTTTCAGCACTTCTGGATCGAGTGATAAAGTGCTCGATCGATCAACTGGGGTTATAAAAACCACTCGATCGAGTCTTCAGTCTTTAATTCAGCCCAAACTCATCACCGACTGCCTCGTAAACCGTGCCTTCACGCATTCCAATGCAGTATCTCACTCTGGAAAATCCCGTCTCCTCTAAATGCATGCAAAAAGGACAGAAAATGGTACGATTCCACTACTTTCGCGTTCATTTCTACAAAATGGACAAAACGAACCAAAGTAGCCAATTCGGGGCATAATGCAATATAAATAGTACAAAAATGCATGGAAATACGTGCTAAAATAGGCTAAAAAGACTATATAAAATGCACGTATCAAATCTCCCCAAACCGAACCCTTACTCGTCCTCGAGTAAACTAAAATGCAACTAATGGAACGGAAATGATAACTCAGAGCTAACTTAACTTGTCTACTTGAATCAGTTTAATGCAACAAAAACTAACAGTTATAGCTAAGCAGTCAATACGCAAACGAATTATAAGTTGTTCAGAAATATAGCCAACCTATCGACCTTACAAGACCAACAAAATTGGACTCTCACGTGGTCACTCTTCTCTCATGAAGCAAAGGGTGAATATCATATGTAAAAGAGAGAAGGAAAGACAGTCACTCACCTAACTGCGACCTACATAGCATGCATGCAACAAAAATGAAAGACAATTCAAGTACTAATGCACACACTCCAACCAAAAATGTCCGTCACAGCCGAGGGCTTACAAATAATATGGGAATAGTGAGGTTCAGGTGAGAAAAGGCAAAACAAGTTATGGAAATGTGGAGGTAAAAGCGTCAAGCTAGTTCCTAACAGGACCATAATAAACCATCCGAATCTCAACTGACTGAAAGACTAAGTACAAGTGCCCTTCATTTGGCACACAGCTCACTAAACTCATACACAATCTCCTCAAAAATATGGAATAAGAATGGAGGAGTTAGACGGTCACAAACTTCCCTTTTTTAATACCGTCTGAATGAACTAACTGAAACAAATCAAACTTTTTTTTTCACTTTTCATTCTTTTTTGTTCTTTCACGTTCACTGTACACGTGAATCATTTTTTTCATTTTTCATTTCTCTTTTTTTTTTTCTTCTTCACGTTTCCTTTTTTTCTTCTTCTTTCAATTCCTTTTCTTTTCCTTTCCTCCTTCCTGTATTTAGACCAACTCCATACAAATAAATACGGGCCAAACTGCAGATGGAAAATCATACCACAAAAGACATACTAAAACTAGCTTGACTAGGCAGGCTTAATTTTGGATGTAGCTAATGGGTAAAAAAAGTAAGTTTTGGCTAAAGAGGAGCTAAATGGGTGAAATATAAGGAAAAGGGGAAATTTGCAAGCACCTCCCTGCATGTGACACCAACCACAAATCCGAATGTGTGCATTTGACAAGAAATTGAATGTCATAAAAGTGCAAAAATGATGAACATTCTATTCAAGGAGTACTACTCTCAATTCCTAATGAACTGGTCATGAATGTCACCAGTTATGGGCTCTAAACCTCAGAATTTATGGAGTAGTTTGCCAATTTATCAGGTCAAGTCTAAACAGTCAGCTATATTTGAACAGAAACTCGTAGACTATGCGTATGACAAAGCTAATAACTATCAAAAGAAGTGCAAGGCTCAAGTAAAATTGACAAGTTACAGTGCAGTTTCATCACGGAAATCTACCGTTCCGACTCAACCTATATGCAAAAATAAACGTGAATTTTTTTGAATTTTTGAAATTTTCTAAATTTTTTTTGATTTTTTAAATGAAATAAATAAACAATGCAAAGCTGAAAAATAAACGTGAATGCAAAACAAATGCAAATGCATACTCAAAAGGATGCAATACCCTCCCCAAACCAAAACGGACTACGCCCTCGTTGTCCTCCAGCATACACCAGCAGATATATACAGGGGAACGGGAATATGCAACCAATAAAGAATAAAAGCAATAAAATAAAAGGAGACAAAAATAAAAGAGTAAGATATACATACAAAACGCGAACTTCCCCAAACTAGCCAGAAAACTGGGGAAGTGAGTAGACCAGTACCTACTCGTCGCCCTCCGCGTCACTGTCACGGACGTCCTCCACCCTGAACTCTGAATCCTCCTCCTCCTCTATCCTCCTCCTCTGCTCAGCGCGAGCTCACTCTGCAGCCACCTCTGGGTCCTCGTCCTCGTCCTCCTCAACAGACTCCGGGTACCCCTCTGCTGGGTACCGGTAGAAGGAAGGGTGTGGCCAGCCCTCTGGGATCGGACGGTGTCGCCTCAAGTGGTACTCGTACAGAGGGTGTAAGGTAAGAGCTAAGTCCCTCTCCATACAAGCCTGTCGCTCTGCAATCTCAAGCAACAAACCGTCACGGCGCCCTTGGTCCATGACCGCGGATGCCACAAACGGCGGAGGTGGTACGAAAGTAGCCGGTAGGATCGGCTGTGCCTGTGTCTGGTCGGTGGGTGGTGCAGGAGTAGGAGTGGGAGTAGGAGTAGCAGTGGGAGTAGGGGTCGGGATGGGAGTAGCCGTGGAAGGCTGGGTACTCCCTAAAGGTGTGGACCCCTCTCCAGTCTCAACTCTACGCCGCTTCTTGGCGGCGGGTACAATGGGAGGTGGTCGGAGTGAAAGGTGGAAAGCAGGTGGTGGTGGCAGTCGGGCGCCCCTGGCGACAGTAGGCAAGGGGTCTAGACGGGGGAGAGTGTCACAAGGTAGGTCTACAGACAAGGAACCGTCTATCTTCCATGTCAAGTAGTCTGGGGTCAGCCAATGCTGAGAAAGCATGGCATCCAGACTCAGTAACCTCTCTCCCTCGAGGTACTGCAAGTCACGAGGCCAGACGGGAAATAAGGAACGGGCAAGAATGGTGGCTATGCCACCGCAGGCAATAGATCCCGTCTCCTTCAGCCCCTGGGCCTGAAAGTACTGGGCGGTCAAGTAGGCAATGTTGAGGGTAAAAGGACCCTCACAGTCAACGTTCAGGTAACCGCCCAGGATGGAGAGCTCAGTGTTTGTGATGTTGTTCGGCTCCTTTCGGCCAGATGGTGCTCCCCATCAACCTAAGAAAGTAAGGGGCAGGGGGAAGGTAGACCTGGGCGAGCTTTCGCTCGGGAAAGGTGGTCTGGGCCAGGGTCCGCCAAAGCTGACGAATGACCCTCCTAGGGGCGGCAGTCTCGTCCGTAGAGGAAAGGCCAAGTCTGCGACCAAACTCCTCCAAAGTTATCTGAAAAGTCCGGTTGAACAACCGAAAAGACACTGAAGAATTATCGGGGTCAGCATCGTGTGCCCCGGAGGAGAAGGTGAAGGAGCTGAGGAACTCAAGACTCAGCTCCAGGAAGGTACAACCACTCATAGTAATGAGCCCGGTCATCCCCGTGCCCCGGAGAAGCTCACAAACCGACTCGTAGATACCGAGTCTCTCAAGTGCCGGTTTATCTAAAAACCGGGAAGGTACAAACTCACAGCCTAGGAGGTGATAAAACTTCTTACGATGTATGGCGTTAATAAAAATTACCTGCGGGTAGTCTGGGTGAGAGTCGAGGGAGGTGTCCCCTCGGACAATGACCGTGCCAGCAGGAGTAGCTGATGTAGAAGGAGCGGCAGAAGTAGAGGTAGCAAGAGCTGGTGTAGAACGAGCACGTCCGTGACCTCGGCCCCGGCCCCTAGAACTCGAAGTAGAAGCCCGTCCATTGACGGTGCTAGGGACTAAGGCCGCTCTAAAGGCAGCTGCAATCGCAAAGTAGTCTCGCACACAGGTGTGAAAACAACTACTGGAGTAGAGGGTGGGTCGCTGTGGCCACCATCGACGAACAAAGACTAGCAAGCAGCGAGTGCTAGTAGTGGTGGTGGCCGAATCGAAGTGGCGGCGAAACAAATCTAGCAAAGAAGTGCAAAAGGTTAGTGGTGTAAAAACGTACGGCGGTGAAACTAAGAACACAGGAGCTGCGGTATTAACAGAAGTGGAGGCGGTGGTAACAGCAGGGACCACCGTCTCAGTCAGGGATGGACTAGAAGACGAGCTAGTGGAGGGCAGAGAGCTAGAATCCATCCTGTATACAAAGGGCAGGGGACATGATAAGATAACAGTGGCTAAACAGCAAGAAAACCAGCATGGTAACAGCATGATAGTCCCCAAACAGTCGAAAACATTCGACTTCAGCCCACAAATTCCCAATATTACTCAAAAATTTCGAATTAAAGCATGTAAACAGCGATAGGGGCGGGTTAGCAAGTATCAACAACAGCAATTAAACAACAACTGAGGTGAATAAAGCATATGAGAGACTAAATTCAACTGAAAACCCAGATGACAGTCGAAAATTCCGACTGAAAATCACCCCTTAATGCAAATCTTGCGCAAAATTTGAATATAAGTATGTAAAAGCAATGAGGAATGGGGATTGATCATCAAGTAAGGCAAAGAAGGGCAAGCAATGACAGTATAAGTCGAAAAACTCGACTAAACAATGAATGTCGAAACCATAATTCCAAATTACCTCATAAAAATTCGAAATAAACGAAATTAAAATGCAAAGAGGATGGAGTAGTTACTTACTTGATGAGAAAAGACCTACAAAGTGCAATTAATCTTCAAATAACAAGCAAAGTGGCAATTTTTTTTCGATCGAAAACCGCAAACCCTAAACTCGCTAATAGACCGTGTAAAAGGGCACAAATTAAAGGGAAAACAAGGGGCTCTGAACGATTAATTAGCAAGCAACAAGATGTAGGTGACGGATTTGGTATTAGAGCAAGAAAAATGGGGATTTGGGGATTTTTTTATCGCAATTAAGGAGGTGTGTCGAAAAATAGGGAAGAAATGAATTAGGAATCAAAAATAGCGGAGTTAAAGGAAAACTCCCTGAGCGTCTTTTCCCATTTACTCGATCGAGTGGTTTAGAACTGCTCGATCGAGGACTTTGATGATCCATTCACTCGATCGAGTAGAAATCTACTCGGTCGAGAACTCCCCATATGTGCTTTACTCGATCGAGTGAAAAAGAAGCACTCGATCGACCACATTTCACTCGATCGAGTACAAAAAGTACTCGATCGAGCTCTTTTCTCATGTAAGCTCTTTAATTCGTCATTCTTCCTTTGAACTTGCGTAAAAATTCCCCAAACCTACATAAAAACACGTGCAAAAATATCACAAAATACCAAATACGCTAAGTAACAGTCTATAGTCTTAAATCTACGCTAAAAATTGTCTAAAAAATAATTTGTCCTAATTAAAAGCAATAAAAGAAATTCAACGGAAAATTCAAAAATTATTTTTACACGGTGTTACACGGGGCATTTCCCCGCTCAATTCCCAAGGCAATTCAGTAGCCCCTTGGAGGGCTCCTGACTGGAGGACGTCATCTCAGCAACATTGATCGTCCTCTTCAGCTTCTATGAGCTTGAACTTGAATCATTAGGGGGAAAAATAGTTCACATCCACATATGCTCGAACTTTTCTCACCCTTGCTCCTTTATCACCAGCTGTAGCGTCATCATTCCCAATTTGATTGACATTCATTGCAAAATGCCCTTTGACAGCTTCTTCATTGTTTTCATCTGTACCTGCAGCAAGGAAAACAGACGAAGTTTCCTCCTTTTTGCTCTCAACCTGAGGCGGAGGAGTAACAATAGCAGCACAATGCTCCAAATTTTCATTCAAGAAATTTGCCAGTTAGCATATCTTTTAAGGATGAAAATGGAGGAGTGGTTCAAGTGGAAATTGAGTATGAATGGAGACCTGTAAAATGCAAGAAATGTCAAGGTATGGGTCACGAAATGGAGAATTGTAGGAAAGGGGAAATTAAGAAACCAATCTAGCAACCTGTTAAGCAGGTATGGTGACCAGTTCAGAAAGTTGTAACTGTCACTGCAGCTGTACCAGTAAGACCTGTTGCTCAGAAAACTACACAGGTGGAGGGGAGAGCTGATGTGGGCTTCTATACTCCAATAAAGAGGTTGGTTAAGATGAGCAGCCGTGAGAGGGAAAATGAGGGCTATAGTAATGAGGTTTTTGGAGCTTACTCCTACAAGGAGGTTGCTGCATCACCACCAAAGAGGAGTAGTGCTGATATTGGTAATGCCACAAACCCTATTTTATCTAATGGATAGGATAGGTTTTTGGAACATTAGAGGGATGAATAGAGTAGGAAAACAAAGAGATATTAATAATTTTTTGCAATCTAATAATGTAGGATTATTTGGTTTACTTGAAACAAAAATAAAGAATAAGGCCTTTCATAAGGCTTCATGTAGTTTTTCTAATTGGTGTATCACTACAAATACTGGATATCATTCTGGTGGACGCATTTGGGTACTCTGGAAGCCTAACTGTTTTAGGGTACATGTGCTGGAATATAATGCTCAATATATACACATGAAAGTTGACTCTCTGGTAGATAGGAGAAGTTTCTGGTTAACCATGGTGTATGCTTTTAATGGAATTCATGAGAGAGAACCTCTATAGGACAACTTGAGAAAGGCTGCAAGTATGGTAGCTGGTCCATGGGCAATTGTAGGAGATTTCAACTGTGTGATGAATGCTTCAGAGAGAGTGGGTGGGAATACACCATCTGGTGAAATGGAACCCTTTAGAAGGTGTGTGGCTGATTGTGGGGTGGTAGATATTGCTGCAGTAGGGGCCTTGTATACCTGGAACAATAAGCAGAAACCTGAGGAAAGAATATATAGCAGGATTGATAGATTCTTAGTCAATAAAGACTAGTGTGACAAATTTACTGATATTTATGCACATTTCTTACCTGAGGGATTATTGGATCACACACCTTGCCTTTTAAAAAGCACAAATCAAGGTCAGGGCAAGAGGAGCTTTAAATATTTTAACATGTGGGGTGGTTCTAAAAAGTTTATTCCTCTGGTGAGGGAGCATTGGGATTCTGGCTTCACTGGCACTCCAATGTTCTGACTGGCAAAAAATTTGAAGAATATGAAATCTGTGCTTAAGGAATTGAACAAGGAATGCTACAGTGACATTGAGAATGCAGCTACTATTCTGCAGAAACAGGTGGAGGGGATGCAAGAAGAGATAAATAGAGATCCTACTAATATGCAGAGCATTACTGAGGAGTATGAAGCTTCTCTTAAGCTGCAGGAGCTAACAAAGGCTAAGGAGAGCTTCCTTTCTCAAAAGTCTAAGCAGCAATGGATTAAGAATGGGGATGCTAACAGTTCCTACTTTCATGGTATGCTGAAAAGGAGAAGGAATTTGAATAAGGTTGCAATGATTGGGGAGATCATTTTTGCTAATCTTCTTAACCTAATTTTTGACCTAGCCTCCTCTCATCAAAGAAAAACACAAAAACCTAAAATTGATCAGTGAATTTTGGGGATCGATTCTAGCAAAGAACAATAGGCATATCTCATATCATCTTGGGTACAACTGATAGGAGAATATCATTGCGATATTGTTCATAGGCCATATTAGCTAGGACCGAAGGTTATTTCTTCATCCTCTTCAATTTTGTTTATGTAATTTTCTTTTATGACTAGTTATCATCATAATAAATTCGTTATAATCCTTATAATTAAAGGGAAGCATACAAATAATTCTCACAATAAAAACTTCCTCTCTTATAGAATCATACTCACTCAAACCCAACTGTTTAACATGACTCGATGATACAAACGACTGTGACGCTCCCGAATAAAACAAAACAAAGGTATAAACACCATTAACAAGAAATGTACCAGTGATAACGTGAGCATCGTCTTCAGCTGCTTTCTTCTCCATCATAAACAGCTTGCCACTGGTCTTCTGCCCACCTCCCTGGACAGTACTAGCTGAGGTAGTCAGTTTAGCACCCGACCCCTGGTTGTTGTTGGTGTTCGTAGCCGGTCTCTGATAAGAATTACCGCCATTGCTGATACCGTCGTCAGGTACCAAAAATAAAATACCTAGTTACACTAACAAAAGCTAGCAGTAAGTAGGGTCGATCTCCACAGGGAGGCGGTCACTATCTACTTGTCTATTCGATCTGTCTAAGGTCACAGGATGGGGGGTTTGAATTGTTTTAACTAAACTAATAAGATTAAGCAAGAGAAAAGAGGATAAGAGAAATTAAAAAGGAAGAGAGAGGGAACTAGGATTTCGGGTCATCAATGAACGTCAATTAATTGCAGTTAAGGTCACAAATTAGTCGATGTGTCGGTCTAAGGGGCAACGAATATCTCCTTCCGGTCTCAATTCGCCCTAAAGCACAAATAGCTTAGCTTCTGCCCTCACTACGGTGGCCTAATGTTCGCTACGAGTCTCACCCTTTCCAACCTTCCGGTCCAGGTCAAGGTTTACTACGATAAAATGACTAATTGTGTCGACTCAATTAGACAGAAACAATTAATTGTAGCGATTAACAGCATAGACATAACCACAATAAACGATCTGTAAACCTAATTAGCAATTAACAAACATTCATTGAATCCCCTAATCCTAGCAGAGAGAATTAGCTAGACATAATAAAGGGAAGAACAAAAACAAAGGAAAGAGAAATAATAAACATTAAATAAATAAAGGAGAAAAGGGAAAGAAAGAAAGTTATAGTGAATCCGGGAAATGAAGAGAAAGAGTAAAGTAAAAGTATCAAGGAACGCAGTCCAAGAAGTGAGAAGAGAGTTACAAATGACGTCCCCCCTTCCTATTTATAAGAAATAGAAATTTTATTTGACCTAATAACGAAAATAGACTAAAATGCCCGAGCCCAATAGCAAACCACTCGATCGAGTGATTTGAAACCACTCGATCGAGCAAAATTAAGCTCAAACCACTCGATCGAGTGAAAAATCTACTCGATCGAGTAAACCCTAAAATGCAACTACTCGATCGAGTAGAAAAAGGAGTCGATCGAACATAATTGTACTCGATTCGAGTACTTTCCAGCGCACAATTCCTGCTTCGCGCACTGAATTTCAAACAGCTGCCATTTCTTTGTTACGTGGGCAAACAGGGCGATTCTGGTGGCGTTGGAAAGCTAAGAGGACAAGCTTTCATCTCCAATTGGAATCTCCTGAAAATCTGTTGTAAAGCTAGAGATATGGCTCTTCAAATTAGGCACTAGCAATTTGAAGTTCTTCCTTTGCTCGCCTAGCTATCTTACTTCTTTGCGCATCTCAAAATAGCTACATTCCCGCTCCAAATTCACTCTTACTCCAAATGCATGCTAAACGGACGGTAAAAGGCTCAATTTCACTATTTTCTGGTCCATTCCTGCAAATAGAACAAAACAAACCAAAGTAGCATATTCGGGGCATTTCGTAGCATAAAACTACGATAATAGCATATAAATACGTGCATAAAAAGGCCAAAAAGGACTATATAAAATGCACGTATCAATTGTGGTTAGCCCCACCGTTGTTGTTCTGACCTCCCCTGTTGTTCCATGACCCAGCCGGCCTGTTACTAGCATAACTCTGTGTAGGACTCTGTGAGAAACTCCCTTTTGACGGTCTCTGGAAACCCCCACTCATCGCACTGGTGCACTCATGTCTCTTGTGGCCCACACCGCCACAGTTATAATAGGTCATACGCCAACTACTACCACCACTCCCACGGTCACGCCCATATGAAGCCCCAACACTAAACCCCGAGCCCGACGAATATGCTCTCACCTGAGTATGGTTATTCTTCTTGTAGTTGGACTGACCACCACCCTCACTCTCAACCTTCCTCTTCTCAGCACCCCTCTCCTTGGTCATCTCAACCAACCTCTCAGCCCTCCCCACTCGCTAATAGACTTCCTTTACCTCTGTAAGGACTCCCACCGGTAGCTTCTCCATGATCTTGGGGGTCAACCCCTTCTCAAACCTCAAAGCTAAGTTCTCCTCACTCAACCCCATGTCCTCTGCATACCTGGACTTCTCATTAAACTTACGGTAGTACTCAGCCACCGTCATATCGGATGTCATCTTAAAATCATCAAACTCTTCCCTCAGCTTGCTCCTCACATGTTCCGGCACGAACTCACGCCTCATAGCTTTTCTGAACTCATCCCAAGGTATTGCAGGTAGCCCCTGCTTCATATACATCTCCCTAGCACCTACCTTAACCTTATCCCACCACTCACCGGCCGCTTCCCTCAAGTAGAACGCAGCTTGTTCCACTTTCATCTCCTCCGGGCAATGGACTAACTCCAGAATATTCTCCATCTCCCTGTGCCAATTATCCAGTAGAATTGGGGCCCCAGTCCCGTTATACTCTTTAGGACTGAACCTAGATATATGAATGCTGATTTTAGAGTGATCAGCGTCCTTATCCTTTCCCACTCTTTTTAAAGCTTCCGTAAGATCATCCTGGTGCTCCAACATCTTCACTATATCATCCACGGTCAGACTCTCAGCTGTAGCCTACAAGGCGGTTCTTTTCGGCGGCATCTTATAACTATATAAGAAAAGGTAGATATAAACACATATCCCACACCTCAAAACATGCACACGACCTTTATAAAACCCACTCGATCGAGCCCCTACGCCTACTCAATCGAGTTGAGGTCACTCGATCGAGTTGCCTCACCTACTCGATCGAGTACCTCGATTCTAGAACCTGAGCAGAAAACTCCCAAAACACACACTCGCTCGAGCTAACAAGCCACTCGATCGAGCTGTCCTCACTCGATCGAGTGCCCCTACCTACTCGATCGAGCGCCCAAAAACCTGCTGCTGCCTAGAAAACACAAAACTACCTACTCGATCGAGTCAGACCCACTCGATCGAGCCTCTCACCTACTCGATCGAGTGCGCCCCACTCGATCGAGTCATGCAGACTCGTATAACTACCCGCATGCTTATCTTTCTTTCCCAACTTTATACAAAACTTTTATACTACCAACATAATAACAACAACAATACATATGTATATACGCAGCTCTTTATATATTCAACATAATAAATTTATTCCATATCACTAATATATTAAATTATAAATCAAACAACATGCCTTTATTCATCTAACATACAAATCACATATCTATCAACTTTTATTCCATACCTCCTATCCTCCACATTCATACATCCACCAATTCACACCACATGTTACTATATATATACAAACAAGAAGATAACACATACGTTCCCGACACGTGCCCCATGTGACTTGTTCAAAATTGTAGGGCGAATTCGCGACTTTAGGACGTCTCCCAAGCCTTTGCATGAGCTCTTACAACTTTGGTCGAATCGATTTCGGTTACTTGTCGTTAGGAGTCACCTAGACCAAAATAATATTTATAACTTCACAAACTACTCTACTCTTAGTAAAGAGGTAAGTAAAGGTCGGATCCCAAGGGACGGGTATTGATGTAGGATTTTCGATTGCAAATGATTGTGTCTAAGGGTGTCACAATTTGTGTTGAGGTATGAGATCAACTAAACTAAATAACAATGTAAACAAAGTAATGAAAACAAGCAAGATGATTAAAATGAGATGTAAACAATTGATTAAAAGCACTAGGGTGTCATGGGTTCATAGGGGATTCATGGGATTTGATCATACAAACATGTTTCCTACTAGATGCAAGCAATTATTGTTATGATGGGATCGATTTAGTGTATATCTTACAATCCCTAGGAAGGTTTGGGTCTTGGAGCCGAATTGATTAGATTGTACAACCCCTACAAGTCGACTTAATCCTCCCTATCCAACTATATGCATGGTCTAATGAGACTCGAGTTGGTTTATGTCTTACAAGTCTCATTGAAAAGATAAGTGATGGGTAAAAAATGCAAGGATTCATAGGCTCGCATTTCATCAAACATAACATGTGCATGAGTTGAAATCATAACAAGCAAGCAAATTAATTATGAAAGCATATTAGATTAAGCATGAATCAATCCCCATGTTGGTTTCCCCTAATTCCCCATTAACCCTAGTTAAGGTAACTACTCACTCATTATCAAGTTTAACATGCTAACAAAGTTGTCAATCATACTAGCAAGGCAAAACATGATGAACAAATGAAGATGATTAACAATAATTAAAAAGGATTAAGAGAGAATTATACCTATAAAGATGATTCCAAATAATAAAGCAAAGAATAATAGAAGTACTTGATGATTGATGGAAGGTTGTCAATCCTCCAAATAAACCCCGAATGATCTTCTAATTACCCAAAATAAATGATGAACAATAGAGAAATTAAGGAAAGATTAAGAAATGAGATTTGTATTAATGCTAAATTAAGAGTTGATTACAAGATTAAGAGAGTATTAGGACTTGATTAAGCTAAGATTAAGATGATATTATAATCTAGGTAGTACAATGGGGTATTTATACTAGAGATTAGGTACAAAGATTAGGGTTACTAAGGGCTTAAATGACTATTAAGACCATTAAGAAAAATTAAGGAAATGCTCCTCTCCAAGGAGATGCTCATCTCCGTTTTGGTGGTCTTCAAGAAATACGCTCGTCCCAAGCGTCTAGGCAGTAGAGACGGTTGGCTATGCATGAGGATCCGAGCGGATTGTTGGAGGAGACGCTCGGATTCTTTGGTCTCAAGACGAGCATCTTGCATCGAGACGCTCGGATTGTAGCAGGGAGACGCTCGGATTGGGCAGGGAGACGCTCGGATTGTATGTCAGATATTTCACTTCTTTTCTTTCCTCAACAATTATCGGGGATCTTGTTGGGGATGCAAGGATCCTTTCATCATTGCCCATTCTACTTTATATTCTACATAGGCCTTATAACATTGTCTTCCCTTTGATGTTTGGTCATTGAATTCCATCAATTTAGCTCCATTTTGCCATGAAAATGCAAGGTTTGTACTCCTTTCCTACCAAGGGATCAAAACCTCAAAGAATATGCAAAACGAGAAACTAAAGATAGTAAATAACCCAATTATGCACTAAAAAGCATAGGAACGAGGCTAATTCGGGGCCTAAATATTCTCAAATATGAGTCACATCAAATATCCCCAAACCGAATCTTTGCTCGTCCCGAGTAAAGAGGTGACAAAAACTAGGACTCTTATTTAAACTAACTTACTAATATAGCCGATGTAAAACAGTTAGCGGGTCTCACTCCGCCCCTTCCACTCACAACAAGACAACCATGAGGTAGGATGCCTTCTTGCAAGGCAAGGTAGGGCTTGCCAAAATGGCGACACATCCAAGCATTAAAGCACATAAAACAAGTAAATGGATGCATCTACAAAAATGAATAGCCACTTTCCCCATCTAAGTGGCGGAAATTATCTAAAGGGGAATCAATCTAAGGGTACACATTCCATCATAGATACGGTTTTTTCAAACTACTAAGCCTAGAAGGATACCAATAAATCACCTCCAAGTTGTGTCAAGCTAGGGTACCTTTGTCCTCAATCGTTAAAATGCTTTCGTCAAGAGTAGACTCCCTATGGCGTTAGAAACACTGGAGGATCGCGAAATTCCCCTTCTTGCCTAGACAAG
Organism: Silene latifolia; assembly: GCF_048544455.1. Lineage (NCBI taxonomy): Eukaryota > Viridiplantae > Streptophyta > Magnoliopsida > Caryophyllales > Caryophyllaceae > Silene > Silene latifolia. Next base: position 43,509 of record NW_027413349.1, read on the forward strand.
AAGAAGGGTCGTCCCCTCTCTACCATGCACAAAAGTGGATACGATGGAAAAGGGATCAATAGTATTTGAGTTTCATATGGAAGTTTGCTTTTTGTTGTCCCCCCCCCCCCCCCCCCCCCCCAATTTCTTGTGGCATTTGACATTTGAGAACAATTTGTTTTTGCCATTTCTTTTTGATGTTTGGCATTTCAATACTTGATAATTTTTCAACTTTTCTTTGCATTTTTGAACATTTTCAAAGCTACCCCATTTGTATTGAGGGTGCTTATATTTGAAGCTTTAGGAGTCTATTTTTGCTCTTCTTTTCATTTGATGCAATTGCAAACTTTTTCACTTTTCATTTCATTTCTTGAACTCAAATTTTTTGAACAATTTTTGTGCCCATTCTCTTTGATGACAAAATGTGGTAGAACATGGATGATAGATGGTTGCATGCTTTCAAGGGTCACCTTGGAATAAACGGTAGCCAATGAGTTATCACACCACAAGGTACTCTTGACTAGGCCTTAATCCATGGGTCAAAGGATACTAGAATGACACATCCTAGGGTGTTTTACAAGTATTATAACAAGCAAAGTCTTAAGAACAAAAAGTATCTACAAGGGCCTTATATACACTTGTCAAGATTCCCAAATAGACGGTTTCACAAATTTTTTTCCTAAATGTAACTACATGCCATGATGCAACTAACATTTATACAACCTAATGCATATGCTTCTACCAACTAGTATGCAAAATAATCTAAATGCAATCCTAAATTCACATTGTTTATACCGCATCAATCAAAATAAAGCCACATAGTCATTAACATAAAGAGGAAAAAGGAGATTGGAAAGATCATACCATGCGGTCTTCTATATCCTCATGTCTCGAATGTGGCGTAGTCAATCAATGTGAAAAAGGATGGACAAACACAATATATACAAGACTACACTACAAAGGAAATGAACATATTTTTGGGTTTTTCAATTTTTCAATTTTTTATGGGTTTTATGATTAAATAAAAAGACATGTTTTTGTATTTTTCAAAATTTTTCAAATTTTTGTTTAAAAAGTCATGTTAGAATTTCCCATCCCACACTAGTATGGGCATTGTCCTAAATGGCCAATACGATAGGAAATTATGCAATCTATATGAAAATGCATGATTTCTAAGCTAAATGCAAACTATATGACATATAAACAAGTGATGCAACTAAACTATACTATATGATGCATGAGTTTTTGTTATGTTGGAGAGCATAATTTAGATTAGCTCCAATGCATATGCATAAACTTCCCCAAACCAAAATAGACACTATTTCTAATGTCAAAAATTAGGGGAGTTCATGCCTAAAGATGCTATGCATGAAACTACAATTGTCATTTTGGATTTTGAAAATTGGAACAATAAAAGAAACACCTCAATGGGACCAAGTTGTGAGTTTTCTAAATGATGCTAGGACTCCAAATCATGATCAAGATAAAAAAATTTATGAAAAACAAGAGGAATAGACAAACCTTAAAGGAGGTGTAGGAAACTCACAAAGTAATGTGGCATCCTCCCAAGAGCTTGCTAATCCTTAATCTTCGCCCATGGCATCCTCACTATCGTTTCCATCATCATCAACCTCCTCACTTGAATCATCATCAATATCCATGGATGTGGAGTCATCAACACTTGCACTTGAACTTCCTTCTTCATCCTCACTACACTCTTCTTCTTCAACTTCTTCATTCTCTTCATTTTCTTCACCTTCTAGTCCACTACTCTCAACAACAACCATCTCCTCTTCACCCAAGTTAACACCCCTAGAAGCACTAGGAAATAAGACTTCCTTATCCGCCCAACTAGGCAAAAGACAAGATGGGTCAAGTAGTCCTTGCCTAGCAAGATGTAGGAGGGGCGGATATTGTGCTCTATAAGCATTGACTCTAACCTCATAAGCTTGCTTGTGCATTTCTTTCATCAAAAGAGCCAAGTAGTCATCCCCCGCCTTAACATTTTCGGGTTGAAACTCACGGTAGGGTAATGGGTAGGGTGGAGTGATAATAAAGGAGGAGGGCTCGGTAATGTCTTCCTCTTGGTGTTGTATAATATACTCGGCTTCCTCGGAGAGTGGGAGAAGGTGGTTTGGCCTATGAACATTTAATCGGCAAAACTTGCTTGGCAATGTGAAGGATTTGGCATCTTTTGTCAACCACCCAAATTTGTTGTCAAGGGTATCATTCGTGACCCACTTGAGGTTTTGAACCATGGTGGCTAGATCAATGATATGGCCTCCCTTAACCGATTTATAGGTGCAATCCTTGTTGAAGTTCCGGTTAAAGTGTTTAGCCAAATAAGTTACCAAACCTCCACTAACAATAAAGGCCGCGCCTTCTTTGCCATGATCAACATTGAGCCACCTCTCAATCAAAAGTCGAAGAATGTTGTACTTTTTGGTGAACTCTCTACCAATGTTCAAGGTTGACTCGAGAAAAACAAAGTCAAGTTCGGTGAAATGATTCGTACCCTTCCTAGCAATCAAAGTATGCCCAACAACCTTGTGCCATACCCTTATGCCCGGGTGATGGACAAAAAGAGCACGACAATCATGGTAAGATGTAAACTTTCTTTCGGTAATAGCCATCCATAAGGGAGCGGGATCATACTTTGTAGGCTTCTTTGTATACGTCGGGTCATCGCTAAGGCCAAGAATTACACCAAACTCTCGAAAAGACAATTTTCTATCAACATTCTCGAGAAGGAATTCAATATTTGTTCGGGTCTCCACCTTGGTAACTTTCAAAGAGCTTAAGAGCTCTAAGGTGAGGGAAGAGTAAGTCAACTCTTGCATATTGAACAAGGTACTCAATCCCATGGACTCGAAAAAGGTCTTTGTTTGTTCTAAGACACCCAACTTTGACAAGGTCTCTTGGCATATGAATTTGGTGGGTAAAATAGATTTCTTGGCAAGGGAAACAAATTTCTGCCTATGAGAGTCGGAAGTGAAAATTACCTCCGGATAATCGTCTAGGTGCTCAACAACTGGAGTAGAAGTAGTAGCTTCCATAGGAGGAATGGACTCTTGAATTTCCAACCTTGCATTTTGAACCACCAATGCCTTAGATGCTTGTAGAGCTTGAAGGGTTTGTTGTCTTTTGGAAAGACTCTTCTTTGGGGGTGCTTTACTTCCACCCTTTGTTCTTGCTATCTTCTCCTTTATGTAGTAAAAACAAAGATAAGCTTGAATTCTTCAATTTCCAATAATACCCAAATCGATTTAGGATAGTTGAGTTTTGCCTTGTATCCTAAAAATTGATTCAAACTTTGAAGATTTTGGTGTTTTAATTGCTTGTTGTTGCTAAAGGAGTGATTTGTTTGAGTTTTGAGGGAGTTTGGAATTAATTTGGGTGAATTTGGTTGAGAAAATTGATGTTGGTTGATGGAGAGGATGAGGGTTTTGAGGGTTTTGGAGTTGTGTTTGTGTTTTGAATGTGTAAAATGAGTTGGGAAAGGTGGCGTTTCAATCCCGTTGGATTTGAAATTCAGAGGGGAGACGAGCGGATCTGGGTCGGGACGCTCGGATTCTACTCCAGTTTTGCTTTAGAAAATAAGACGTGCTGAGACGAGCGTCTTCTGGTGAAGACGAGCGTCTTTATGAAGGGAGACGAGCGGATCTGAATGAAGACGCTCGGATTCCTTGTCAGGGAGAAATCCCAAATTTTACCAGCAATAAGACGAGCGGATCTTCTGAGAGACGAGCGTCTTGACTGAGACGAGCGGCTTCTCTTTGGAGACGCTCGGATTCTCAGTCAGAACAAAATTTTCATTTTTCAGCACTTTCAGGACGAGCGGATCCTACCCAGGACGCTCGGATTATCTCCAGGACGAGCGGATTCTTGTCGGGCCGCTCGGATATTCCCTTTACCATACGAATTCAGTTCTATCCGTGGGTATTTCATAACTCGTGCCATTTACTCTTCATTCCTTTGGTCTTCATTGTGGGGGCACTACGAAGGCTTTGATAGCCTTGGCAATTGCTATCCCCACACTATGTCAAAACACTACACATCAATAATCACATAAGTCCCTCCCTCACTCCCTCTCAAAATGATGAAAATCATGATTAAGACATAAAAATATACATCCAAATTGACAAAGAATGCATTACAATAAATGAAATGAAAGTTAGGGAGTTAGAATATTTACAAGTGGTGGTTTAGGGAGGACTCAACCAAACTCTCATCCATTAATGAGATGTCACGGGGGCATGTTCAAGGTGTTGTTCATGTTACTCAACACCTTGAAAAAGTAGTCGAAAGCTTGTTCATTGTTATGATAAAGATCTTGAATAGACCTTTGCACTTGTTGCTCTTCATTGTGGTCTTGGGTCATAGCATTACCAACATAAGGATGAAATATCCCTTCAAACTCATCATCCCAAAGACCGCACACTTAGTCTACTTGATCCCTAAAAATGTCATGAGTTGATGAGAACAACTCTTCTTCCTTCTTGTCATGGCCAATGAGGCCTTCTTCATTGCTTGTCATGGGTGAGCTTTTCAAGCTCTCTTTGTTGAAACTTTCTTGCTCTTTGGATGGAGCATCTTCCACTTTATTCTTCCATTGATATGCCAACTTCTTCCTATCATCTTGCCGGCTATAGTGATCAACCATAAAACATGGCTCATGTAATCGTGGAGCTCTCATTGTCTTGTCGAGATTAAAAGTGATTGTTTCATCTCCTACTTCAAGGGTGAGTTCTCCATGTTTTACATCGATCACCGCTCCCGCGGTATGTAAGAATGGTATTCCTAAGATAATAGGATTGTTGGAATCTTCCTCCATATCAACAATAACTAAATCCACCGGGATGAAGAATTTTCCAATTCTTACGGGTACATCTTCCCATACCCCTAGAGGTATCTTTGTTGATATATCCGCCATTTGAAGCGTGATATTCGTGCACTTGAGTTCTCCCATTCCTAGCCTCTTGCTTAACGAGTATGGCATGACACTTACACTTGCCCCAAGGTCACATAAAGCTTTATTGATTGTTGTGTCACCAATAGTGCATGGAATGGAGAAACTTCCCGGATCCTTGAGCTTTGGAGGTGAACTTCCTTGAAGAATGGCACTACTTACTTTAGTGAAAGCAATAGTCTCAAGCTTCCGGATTTATTTCTTCTTGGTAAGAATATCTTTCATGTACTTTGCATAGGCCAGAACATGATTGATTAATTCTGTGAATGGAATCGAGACTTCTAAATTCTTTACAATCTCCATGAATTTTCCAAGATGCTCATCAAACTTAGGCTTAGCTTGGCGACTTGGAAATGGAAGTCTAATCACAATAGGCTCCTTCTCTTTGGCCTTTTCTTCATTCTTCTTTGAATTCTCTTGAATGGTGGGTTCTCCTTCTTTAGAGCTCTCCACAACTCTTTCCTCATCACTAGCCTCCACAATGTCTTTCTCAATTTGCTCTTTTAGCCCTTCATATCTTGTACCACTCCTCAAATGGATGGCACTCACCGATTCATATCTTGGGGGATTACTTTGAGGTGGTAATTGCCCCTTTTGTCTTTGAGAGCTAGAAGATGCTAATTGAGACACTTGGGTTTCCAACATTTTGGTGTGAGCTAGGATGTTGTTGATGGTGATGTCCTTTGCTTGACTATCTTTTTGCATTTGAGTGAAGAATTCTTGTTGGTTCTTTTGCATTTGGAGGACCGCTTTTTGAACATCAAAACTTTGGTCATTGGATTGATTGTATGGAGGTTGGTTTTGATAACCTTGGTTTTGATTGTAAAAGGGTCTTTGAGCTTGGTTTCTCATTGGAGATGGGGTGTATGTTGTTTGAGGGTTTTGAACATTTTGGCTTTTGTATGAGAGGTTTGGATGGAATTTGGTGTTTTCATTGTAATAGTTGGAATAAGGGGTACCACTCTTGTATGCTTGGAAAGCATTCACTTGTTCACTTGTTCCCCAACATTCACTTTGGTCATGTCCCAAAGTTCCACAACTCTCACATACTCCACTTGGAAATGATGAAGATGCCACCATGGCATTAACATGTTGCTTAGGTGATTTGGAGGCCTCTTCAAGCTTAGCCATAGCCTTTTCAAACTTCAAATTGATAGTGTCAATGTGACCACTAAGTTGGGCACCTAATTGAGTGACACTATCCACCTCATGTCTTCCACTTCTAGTAGCATTGCGAGGTCTACTATATTGTGAGTTATGGATAGCCATCTCTTCAATATTGCCCCATGTTTTTGATTGTCGTCCACCTCGGTGAACATGCCATTTGATCCCATGTTTAGGATATTCCAAGAATCTTTATAAAGACCGTTCCAAAATTGTTGAACGAGAAACCACTCACTTAGTCCGTGGTGTGGACAAGAGCGGCAAATGCCCTTGAATCTCTCCCAAGCTTCGTATATGGATTCCTCATCATGTTGCTTGAACCCGGTGATTTGGGCTCTCAACATATTGGTCTTTTTCGGAGGGTAAAACTTTTTGTAGAAAGCTAGAGCCAATTTCTTCCACGAATCGATACCAAGAGTTGATTTATCTAGGCCTTTCAACCATTGTTTCGCGGTACCGATTAAGGAAAAAGGAAATATCACCCATCGAATTTGGTCTTGAGTGACACCGGTTTGAGAAATTGTTTGATTTGAACTAATTATGTTAAGTTCAATTATTTGTAATTAGTCAAGCTTGTCATCGTACTCGGATTAAACCGACATGGTATAAAGAAACCAAGGATGATTATGAATTATGACTAAAATATGTTTTCAAGTGTAAATAAATGAGAAAAATGGTAAATATAAAAGAAAAGGGTGTTAAAATACCCATTAAAATGTAATCAACCAATAATATCATCGGGTCACGGAATAAACCGTCATGGTATAAAGAACCAAGGATGATATTTGTAATGGTCAAAATATTTGTCATAAAAATGAATTAAAATGGTAAATAAAAGAAAATAAATTCCTTTAAAATGTAATTAACCAATTAATATCACCGAGTCACGGATTAAACCGGCATGGTATATGGAACCAAGGGTGATTATAATTTATGGCTAAAACATTTTTCATAAAAATGATTTGAAACATTTGAAATGGTAAAACCGATTACAAATAAGAAATGAAATAAAGAGGAAAGACGAGAACAAACACGTTTGAGTCTGACCCGAGACCCACAAGAGGCGCGAGCCTCTTTTCATAGCAAAGGGCTTCTGTCTCGGGCCGAAACTCGGTTTTGGCTCGTCTAACCTATGTTTGAATCGTGTCATGCATCATTCATGCTTATAAACTCATAAAAACAGTAGAGACATGAAATAAATGAGTTGTTTACACCCTCAAACTTACGTGTATTGATGTTTGCGAAGTAGATGACTTTAGAGACGGTTTTCTCGTAGCGACTACTCACGATCAAAGAAGTTTACAAGAGTGCCTTAAAAAAGGATTTTGTTTTGAAAATGAGTTAAAAATATGTTAATTAAAACATGTTGATTGATGAATTGAGTTGGTGAAATGGGTCGGTCGAATGCACGGCGACGGTACCAAACAAAATGTGTAAGGCTTGTGTTTACGATCGGTAGGTCGTAAACACGTGTCGATTTTGTGACTTAGGAAGTCGGGTCTTGAAGATTAAGGGAGAAGGAGGGGGCGGACTCTCGCGTAAGGATTGTGTTGTGTGATGGTGGGTATTTATAGAGAAATGTGGGATGGTAGGTCGGTTAATTTTGCTTAGAGGCTAAGCAGACACCTGCTTTAGGCGCGAGCTACCTTGTGATGGAAAGGGGTGTATTGTCCCTTTCAATTTGGACGTGGCCTATTCTCCATCCATTGTTTGGTTAGTTTGATATGTGGTATTCATATAAGATGTCGTGTAACAATATGGGCATCTAATAAGATGATTTTGGGTGTTACTTGAGGTAGGTGTTGTGTGTGTTTGATTCGGGTTTGACCCGTGTGAGTCGGGATTTGAATTTCGAGTAGGTTTTTGGCCCGGTGTCGGTTTAGACTCTAAGTAGGGTCATTTTAATGGAAATGACATGATAAATATATTCATGGCATTATTTTCGACATTCGAGATTTGGTTTGACTCGGGTTGACTCAGGTTTACTCGAGTTGCGGGTTTCTGAGTCGGTTTTGGGTCCGAAGACTATTTTGACTCTAATTAGGGTCATTTTAATGGAAATGACATGATAAAGGCATTCATGGAATTATTTTTGAAATTCAAGATTTCGGTTGACTCAGGTTGACTCGAGTTGCGGGTTTTTGAGTCGGTTTTGGGTCCGAAGACGGTTTTAACTCTAAATAGTGTTATTTTAATGTAAATGAAGTTAGAAAACTTTTGAAATCATTTTTCATATCCGAGTAGTGCTTTAAACCGTCTCATGTATAGCCAATCCACGTACGCATATCAAAAACACTTTATAGTCCGATCATCATCGGGTGATTTTGGAAGGTGCAGATACTGGGTATCTACACTACCTCGTGAATCTTGTAATCAACAGGCTCATGCTTCCTCAATTTCTCGTGCTCCTCAGAAGTAGTAGCCTTCCTCCATTGCAAGTATAAATCGGATACCCATAAAGAGGCAATAGGAGAGGGTATAAACCACATGTTCCTTTGAGCCCATTTGAGGGCCCATTATCGACGAGACTCCGTAGTGTGTGCCAGTGCAGTCTGAGGAACGGTGTAAAGCATCAGAATCTTCTGCTTAAGGCCCACTTGTCTCATCAATCTCTCCGGGAAGATGCATACCATGAACTCCAAGCTTGGAATGCGAACTGACCGAGTAGGATCTAAAGATGAAACTCCAGTGACTGACTTGAGATGCCACCATGGCACAATCCATCGGATCAAAGGACCTCCTTCATTCTTCAGCTTATTCTCCCAATAGTTGCAAACCCGAGTGAAGTCCGCCATATAGATCCTAGTTCTCATCGCAATTGATCGAACATGGTATCCTGGCACATTAACTGGGGGCTCGATCAACCGCAGACGCTCCATGAGCCAAACCTACAAAGAAGACGGGAATTAATGCCCACATGGTCAACCGAAAAAAGAAAAAAAAAAAAAGAAAACGGTTGACACGTGAAAATAGGTTCTTCCCTGCAAAATAATGGGACTTCCCAAATAAGGTAGCTCGTGGTTGGTTTTCCTGTTGTCCAACCCCAGAATGATCTCTCCAAAGCACAGGCACGCTGGGCTCTTGTGCATCTTCATTTGTTCCACAAATCTCAAGTAATGAGGATCCCCTCTTATCTCCTTGTCAACATGCCCTTGAAGGACATAACAGTGAAGTAGGCAAAACCCGAATGCCCTACGCCTCGCGACATAAGAAATAGAAAGGTTGAAGAGTCTATCGATCCAAAATACTCAAGAGGGGGGTGAATGGAGGATTTAAAACTTTTACTGCTTTTTCGATTGTATGAATATAATTAATATTTAACGTTTATTGGTTAAACTTTAACTAATAAACTAATGAATGAGCAAGAACAAAATAAACAAACGAACGAAAGAGAAAGAGACACACGGTTTTTGAAGTGGTTCAGTTTCACGAATCGAAACCTACGTCCACTATTCTCGATAAATAAATTTAGTACCTTTCTACGGATTACAAATTTACTAACCCAACTCGTACAACTAACTCTAGTTGTAACTCAATGAGTATCGTTAAATACTCGAGTGACTAACTTACGGTAATAAGAAAGCACTAATGATTCTTGCAAAGGTTCACGTTAATGAACAAGTAAGAAATCTATTGAGCACTATTATCTTATAACGATAACTAACGAATGAACATACGAGTTTAAAAACACACGACCTTTTTCGAAAATAGAAAATCGGTTTTCTTGCTTTTGAAACACACGGTTTTGCTCTTAAAAATAAAATCAATTTTATGCTTAAAGGTCTTACTTTCAAATGTTGCAAGATGTAAAGTATTTATAGTGAAGAATGAAGCTTGCCTCACGGTTTAGTCGAAAACCCTAATGGCCGAAATAAAGACATGTAAACAAATCATATCTTTTAATATTTCTTTCCTCAAAACCCTAAGAGATAATAAAGGATATTGCAAAAGTTAGAACATAAATTATCCTTCTATTATCTTTTCCATAAATCTTAAGATATGATAAGATTTCCATAATGAAAATATCTTTATCATAAATAGCCATATCAAGTTAAATATAAAAGATATGATAAGATAATTCAAGAGAATAAAATCTTATCAAAAGTAATATTTTACACAGTAGGTTGCACGAAACAGCAACAGCCCATAAGCCTCGTTTCTCGTGACAAACCCTAGCTTGAAATTAGGTTTAGATTTTTAGGGTTTAGGAGTATGCTATATTAAAACCCTAATTAGTTATATGGCTCAACTAATAAGTTGATCCAACGTGACTACTAATCACACGTTTAACATAAAACCAAACTCCGTATTAAAACGGGCTTATCTAATAAACACTTTTGCTAGAACATTTAAAAGAGACAAAAACATTTTTCAAAAACAATTTGAAAATATTTTAAGTCGTGTAGTATAAACTCAGCATCTCAATGTTATAGTAGAAGAGCTATAACATTGAGTTATTTCACTATTAATGTTATAGCTGCCAAACTATAACTTTACCAGAATAAGAAATTCACTTTTAGTTATCATTACGAGATAATCACCTATACTATTCTAATCTTCTTAGGAGATCTTCGAGTATTGGCTACTTCATCATCCAAGCTTGATTAATCTTTAGACAGACTTCGTCTTCTCATAATGCTTGAATAACTCTTAGATAATCTTGATCCTTGATTGAGGCTTGATCACGATATACTTCCATCACAACTCTTCTTTATTGCTCGTAGTGAATAAGTCCAATCTAAAAGACTTAAACAAACAATTACGCGCAACGAGTATATAAAATATAAAGCACTCTTGACATCATTAAAACATAAACATATACACTTTATGGTTCAACAAATTCCCCCCTTTTGATGATGGCAAGTCTCCTATAATTGTGACTAAGTATAAAGTTCCCCCTCAATATAACACCATTATCTTAATAATAAAGATCAACGCAAGATCAAGACAATTAACATATAAACAAAACTTAAAGGACTTTAAGAGACAATTGGTCTTGACAAGGAGCAAGCTTAAGTAGATGTTTAACATAGACGTTCTTTCCCCCTCTTGACATCATCGAAAAGTTAAGAACAAACATGAATGACTAGAATAATATAAGACGGGATAAGAGATAAGAACAATATAAGAAGCAAATAAACCACATATAAGTATAAGCATCTAGAAATTAAAGTAACATAGAAACTTAAAAGAAAAACATGTCTAAAGCCAATGGGCCGAATGATAACATGTTTTAGAATTACTTGGGCCATAACCACAAGTAATATGCCGAAATGGGCCGAATAAGAGAGTTTTTAAAATACACCACTAGAGAATGGAAATAAAAGAAAGCTAATAATGGTAAGTGCTAAATTTGGCAAAAGGCAAGGCAAAGTCAAATGTTGCGGGTCTTATAAGGGTTAACATAGTCGGGACGAGTGCGGTGTTCTAAAGCATCAAGCCGATCAAAAGAACTCCTCACAAGAGTAGAGAGACTTTCAAGACTTCGTTCAAAATTACGAACCTTCAACGACAACGCCTTCGTTGCCTCCAAAGTAAGCGACTGATCGGCCGCCATAGCTTTCCCGTGCATCACTAACGCACCTCCTTGACTAGTGAGGAAGGAGAGACGATCTCCATGTGGGAACACTTCCCCACGGATTGCCTTTAACTCCCTCTCAAAACCCGATAAACTTTTGTCAATCCCGTCCATCCAAGCATATACCCGAGCATAATCCAAACCTCCATCCGAGGACCAAGAGGTCCCAACCTGTGACAAAACCGTGGCTAAGGTTGTGGATTGCTCCTCGAATTTTTCCATTAAAGAACCCATAAAACTTTTCATTTTTGCACCATAGCTCTCATACCCGCATCACTAGCAACCTTTTCAACATCCTTTAAAAGCACCAATTCGGGTCCATTAAACCCGAGACCCATCAACTTGATTAGCTGATCACACATGAAATCCTTCGCACTAACACCGTAACTATCCCGTCCCACAACTTGTTTGATTTCCAACAACCTTGATATCCACATCCCATATGGAATATCAATGGTGGTACAAAATTGTTCTTTGGTGACCGCGAGACTCGTTTGAACAATACGGCTTAGCACAAGACTCGCCAAGTTAATTTTCTGACCTTCCAACCAAGAGTAAACAATAATCACCTCATAAATCGATACCTTATCCCTTCCTCCCCTTCTCGGCACTATCGTGATCCACAAGAAATTTAAAAGAAATTTGACTTTTGCCAAAAGAGGACGGACTTAAATATTTCCACCATCCGACCCAACCTCCTCAAAATACTGTCTAATAGCTAATTGTTTCTCACTATCTACATTAGACAATTCAAGACTCGGGTTAACATCGATTCCATCATGAGGAACCGAAAAAGCAGAGCAAAAATCATCAACAGAGACCGTCACATAGACACCATTGACGGTCGCATGCAACAACCCTTTCCTAACTTTTACTGTAGCGAAAAATTGAACAACCTCCACCAGATATATAGGACCCGAAAATTGACTAATATGACCCCAATCTTGAAAATCAAGAAAGTCGACAAAAAATTTAAGAGACGGAATAGTTGTCAACCAAGACTTAGGGTAATACCTTCCTCCATGGATTGAATACGGCAAGACCCGTGACACAAGAACACTCTCATATTTTGTCAACCGAACTCGGTTCAACCCTTCTCTTGTCACGCTTTTTGAGGCTTCTCGAAACAGAGTTCTCAAAATACCATTCCTAACAATGACTTCGGGTTCATTAACCTCATTAACTTCATCTACAATAACCTTGTTCTTTCCCTTGAAAAGACGGCGCCTTTTTCCCTCGGACACCGCATCATCGCAACCATGAAATAGAGGAGGAGACGGTTGTGGGTGTGGTAAAGGAAAAGTAGAGGAATTAGGATTATTGGATGGTTGTTGTGATAGTTGATGATTTGGATTTCGGTGGTGTTGATTTCGGGTGGTAGACCTTGTTTTTACATGGGGTTGATTCATGGTGAAGAAGATGGTTGAGTATGATGATGATGGTGATGGGTGAAGGATTTGTGAAATCTTTTGATAAGAGAAAAAGTAAAGCAAGTGGGGTTATATGGTAAGAGTTACACGGCTAGGGTAATTATAGGGTCTAGGTTGAGTCTAGTTTTAGGTAAGTTGGTGGTAGTGGATGAATTAAATTTGGTAAGTAATATTAGAGTAGGAATAGGATGTTGGACGAGATATGTATAGCAATATAGGAGAGATTTTTTATAAAATTTGGAAAGTAAAATAAATATGGTGTATCTTAATTTTTGGAAACAAGATAAAGTTTGTATGCCAATATAATTCTAAGATACAAAGAGAATATATACGATAAATAAATTTCTATAAATGTAAATATTCATGCAACACAGTATACGGACACAGTCATACAATCTTAATCATTACTAGTCAGTCATTAAGAGATTAAACACATATGGAAGCTTAGGTACCATTGATTAAACCAATTTCCAACCAGTCTCAAATCGTTCTCTAGCTAATGATTTTATCAAAATGTCGCCCATTGTTTCTCAGTACTACAAAATTCAAGATTTATGTTCCCTTTCTCAACATGGTCTAGAATAAAATGGTGTCTAATTTCAATATGTTTGGTACGTGAATGTTGTGCGGGGTTTTTAGAAATAATGATCGCACTCGTATTATCGCATAAAATGGGATGCATCCTACGTCAACACCATAATCACGTAATTGTTGCTTAAGCCATAATAATTGAGTACATACCAGTCCTGCAGCGATATACTCAGCTTCAGCAGTTGAAAGGGCAACTGGATTCTGCTTCTTTGAACCCCACGTAATAATGCAAGGTCCAACGAATGTGGCAACACCTGACGTACTTTTGCTGTCTAGAGAACATTATGCGTAGTCGGCATCAGAATAACCGACCAAGTCGAAATTAAACTCCATTGGATAACATAAATATAGCTTAGCCGTGCAATTAAGTATCGTAAAATCCTTTTTACGGCTGTCATATGCGACTCTTTAGGAGATGATTGATATCTTGCACAAACGCATACGCTAAACATTATATCTGGTAGACTTGCAGTTAAATATAGTAACGACCCTATCATCCCACGGTAAGCTGTTTCATCAACAGGTTTACCGTCTTCATCTAAAGTTAACTTCTTATCTGCAACCATCGGAGTATGCATAGCATGAGAATTTTCCATACCGAACTTTCGAATCAATTCCTTGGTATATTTTTGTTGATGGATTTTAATGCCTTCCTCGGTTTTTTGAATTTGCAGACCTAAGAAGAATTTCAATTCTCCCATCATACTCATCTCGAACTCGGAAGTCATCAACTCAGAAAAATATTTGCACAAGCTTCGGTTGGTCGATCCAAAGATGATATCATCAACGTACATTTGAACAACCAAAAGGTCAGAACCCTCGGATTTTAGGAAGAAAGTTTTATCAACAGATCCTCTACTGAATCCACTGTCAAGTTGAAACTTTGATAACCTGTCATACCAAGCTCTTGGTGCTTGCTTTAATTCATATAGAGCTTTCTCCAATTTAAAGACATGGTCTTCAAATTTGCTATTCTTAAATCCAGGGGGATGTTCCACGTAGAATTCTTCCTGTAGATACCCATTTAGAACTGTTGTCTTGACATCCATTTGGAAGAGTTTCATCCCTTTGTGAGCTGCGAACGCTATCAGAAGTCTAACGGCTTCAAGACGAGCAACAGGTGCGAAAGTCTCGTCATAAACTATTCCTTCTTGTTGATTATAACCTTGGACCACCAATCTTGCTTTGTTTCGAACAATGACTCCGGCATCATCTAGTTTATTCCTAAATACCCATCTTATTCCAATAACAGATCGATCCTTAGGTCTAGGAACTAATTGCAAAACTTTCTTCCGTTCGAACTGTTGAAGTTCCTCTTGCATGGCTATAATCCAATCCGATTCTTCAAGAGCTTCATTGATATTTGTTGGTTCGATCATGGATAGTAATGAGTAGAATGAGCAGAAATTATTCAAGGATCGTCTCGTTTGAACTCCCTTCTTAATATTTCCGAGAATATTTGTTGGACCATATAGATATATGACTGAGTTTTGATAATGACAAGTTTGTGCTTCGTTTTATAGATACTCTTGCTCGTAATCGTTTGTTTAGTCTTTGTTAGATTAACTTAGGTTACAAGTTTAGCAAGTAATGTTATAGAATCCTTAGCTATAACATTGAAGATTTGTGAAGCATTGTTCAAGTGATGTTATAGCAGCTTGAGCTATAACATTGAAGATTCTTAAAGCGTCTTAAGTCAGAGATCTCACTTCTCTTCCTTATGCAGAAGTTATTGGTGCTCTCATGGCTCATGAACTCGTCTTGGAAAATGATGAGGCCGAGGCTAGTAACACTAAGAGCATGGCTCTACAAGCTTCTGCTAAGGAAGAAGAAGATGTTGAAATAGAGGACGAAACGGTCTTGTTTGCTAAACGATTTAACAAACGCATCTTCAGAAATAAGCAAGCAAAATCGTTCAACAACAATAACAAAAAGTTCTCTAATAAGAAAACTTATGAGTCAAAGAATACATTTGCTAATAGAGGATGCTTCAAGTGTGGAGAATCCAGTCATATGATTAAGGATTGTCCCACATGGGAGAAACTTAAAGATAAAGCAAAACGTGAGAAGACCAAGAAGGAATTAAAGCAAGTGATGATGGCATCTTGCTGGGGAGATCTCGACCCTGAGGACGACGAAGCATCAGAAGAAGAAGAAGTTGCTAACCTATGTCTAAGCAACGTCAGTCTTGACCTCTTTTCAGACAATGATAAAGATAGCAAGGACTCTTACTGCTGCTTTCTAGGAGATTCCGATTCAGAAGAAGAAGAAGAAGAGGTAAGCTATCTTGAACTTAAAAAGGGTGTCAAGAAACTACCTAGGAACGCCTTAATTGAATATTTTGAGTAATCTCTTGATAAGTGTCACGAACAAGAATAAGAATTGAAAGACTTGAAAGAACAAATTCTTGACATTGCTGAAGAGAATCATCTTCTTAAAGCAAAGGCCAAAAAGCTTAAATCTAAAGTTACAGATAGAGCTACAACTTCAGATGCGACAAATGCTAAAAAGAAGGCTCTTGAGTCTAAAGTTATAGCTAATGAAGCTATAACCTCAGACCTGAAACTCAACATTAAGCATCTTCAAGCCAAAGTTATAGCTAGTGAAGCTATAACATTGGAATTGAGGAAAGTCAAAGAGCTTCTTGAGTCCAAGGCTATGGCTAGAGAAGCCGTGATCTTGGATCAAAAGAAGGAGATTGAATCTCTAACTCAGCAGTTAAAAGAATCTAAAACCGTTCTTTCAAATACTAAAAGAACGCATACCGAGACGGTACGAGTTCTTAATGATAGATTCCAAAACTTTCGTGACAATTATGAAGAGACTCATCCTTCTAAGGTCGTAGAGTCAGACCATTCCAAATGCAACGAAGAGATACAATCTTTAAAAGAATTACTCTTGCATGCTATAAAGGTTCACGAAAAATGGGAAGGTAGCACACGTGTTCTAAATTTCCTAACTAAGCAATCAGATAATAACATGAAAATGGGATTAGGGCACGAGTGCTATGGTCTTAGAGATCACTCTAAATGCAAATTAACCTCTTCCGAACGAGATTTCAGAAGGAGAATATATACAAATTTACCAGAATATTTGATTTGCAATTACTGTGGTCATACTGGACATATCCAAGAAAATTGTCTCAAATATGCTCAGGATTTAAGAAAAGGAATCAATTTTGATAAAGCATCTGACACTGCTTTCGAGGAAAGTAATTGTACCCCATCTGAACCATGTACCAATGAAGAACGCAACAATGATCATCGTTGGTTCTACGATATGAGCTTCGATTTCAAGAAGGCTACCAAATCAAAACAAACACCTAAACCTAAAGAGCCCTTCAAAACCAAAGCTCATCCAAAACAACCTGAAAGACCATGACATAAGGAACCCACAACTAAACCTAAGACGGTTCCTAAACAAACCCATTCGCATCCAAAACGTAAAGTTATAAAAAAGGTTTGGGTTAAAAAAGATCTAGTTTTTAGAGTGACTAACGTCAAAGGACCCAACTTAGCTTGGGTACCTAAAAACTGTATCTAATTATTTTGCAGGTTGTGGTGAAAGAAAATAACCTATGGTACCTTGATAGTGGATGCTCAAGGCACATGACTGGAGATATAAATTTATTTCTTTCACTTGAACCCTTCGATGGAGGTAAGGTCACATTTGGTGATAACAAGAAGGGTAAGATCATCGGTGTTGGTAAAGTTGGAATATCCTCTTCTCATGCTATTAGTGATGTTTATCTTGTTAGTGGTCTCAAGCACAATTTACTGAGTATCTCTCAATTATGCGACAAAGGAAATAAAGTTGTCTTTCATTCAGATTCTTGTCGAATAATAATTGAAGGAACAAGTAGTGTTGTGCTTGAAGGACATCGTAGAAGGAATGTTTATATGATTGATCTAAATAATATTCCTACTAATTCATTCACGTGCATGAAAGTAATGACATATGATCCGTGCCTTTGGCACAAAAGATTTGCTCACATAAATTCAACAATGTTTAATAAACTAAAGAAATCGGACTTGGTTGAAGGACTTCCCTCAATCAAATTTGATCAAGAAACATTATACGACTCGTGTGCTCGTTGTAAACATGGGAGATCATCGTTCAAACCCAAGAGAATGGTGAGTACCAAGGAACCACTAGAACTCGTGCATATGGATCTTTGTGGCCCAATGAAGGTAAGAAGTAGAGGTGGATATAGGTATGTCTTCGTTCTAGTTGATGATTACTCTAGATATGTTTGGCCTATATTTCTCAATTCAAAGGATGAAACTTTCGAAGAGTTTGCAGTTCTAATGATGATTGCCCAAAATAAGTATAAATCAAAATTAGTTTCCATTCGTACGGATCATGGCACCGAATTTGATAACCATGCTTTTATAGAATACTGTAGAGAGTGGTGTTGGGCATAGCTTCTCAGCACCATGAATCCCACAGCAAAACGGTGTTGTTGAATGTATGAATAGAACATTGGAGGATATGGCACGCACGATGTTGTTGTGTAATGGCCTACCTCGAAATTTTTGGGCCGAGGCTATTAGTACTGCATGCTATGTTCATAATCGAGCTTTGATTAGACCCATTCTCAAGAAGACTCCTTATGAGCTTCTTAGGGGACGTAAACCTAACATATCACATCTACGTTACTTCGGGAGTAAATGTTTTGTCCATAATAATGGCAAAAATAGATTAAGCAAATTCGATCCCAGAAGTGACGAAGCGGTGTTTGTCGGTTATTCTAATCATAGTAAAGCATATAAGGTTTTCAATAAAAGAACCTTATGCATCGAAGAAAGTGTTCATGTTGTTTTTGATGAGAATAATATGTTTGACAAAGCTGAATAGGATGAGGAAGAAGATTTGAATGAACCTGATTTCCGACTATCCAGGGATGAACTTCCAGAATTGGATGAAGTAGATAAAGAAATTGAGGGCACAAATGATGAACAAGGAAGCCCTTCGAATGATAAAGGAAAGGGAACTGAGAGTTTAGTTGATGATACTAAAACCTCTTCTCAATCTAAGCAATTGGAGGATAAAGTTATAACTGATGAAGCTATAACTTCAACTCCAAATCAACGAATTAGATCCAATGTTATAACTGATTCTATTATAACTCCAGGATTGGATTCAGGGGGAACAAGGCTTGAACCCCAATCATTCGAAGAAGACGAGACTAGTTCAGAAGAAGATGTGCCTCCTGTTTCTAAGAAATGGAAATATAAGGATTCTCATCCAATGGAAACCATCCTAGGAAATTTGAATGAAGGTGTTCGAACTCGTAGAAGACTTAACAACTTTTGTTCGTTCTACTCCTTTCTCTCAACCATTAAGCCAACAAATATCAAAGAAGCACTTGCCGAACCAGATTGGATCGTTGCTATGCAAGAAGAGCTTCAACAGTTCGAACGGAACAAAGTGTGGCATTTGGTTCCAAGACCTAAAGACCGAACGGTTATTGGTACAAGATGGGTTTTTAGAAACAAGCTGGACGATACAGGAATTATTGTACGAAATAAAGCTAGATTGGTTGTACAAGGGTATAATCAACAAGAAGGAATTGACTATGATGAGACCTTCGCTCCTGTAGCCAGACTTGAAGCTATTAGACTATTAATAGCATTTGCTGCTCATAAAGGAATTAAACTTTATCAAATGGACGTTAAGACAACATTTCTTAACGGTTATTTGAACGAAGAGGTTTTTGTGGAACAACCTCCAGGATTTCCCGATAGCAAGTTTCAAAACCACGTTTTTAAACTAGATAAAGCTTTGTATGGTTTGAAACAAGCTCCGAGGTTATGGTACGACATATTGTCAAAATATCTTCTTGAAAGTGGTTTTAAAAGAGGATCTGTCGACAAAACCCTATTTCTGAAAACTGAGGATTCCGATTTATTAGTTGTGCAAATTTTCGTTGATGATATTATTTTTGGTTCGACTAATAATCGTTTATGCAAGTATTTTTCAGAATTAATGACCTCAGAATTCGAGATGAGCATGATGGGAGAACTCAAGTTCTTCCTTGGACTACAAATTCAACAAACTCCTGAAGGAATCATGATACACCAACAGAAATACATCAAGGAGCTAATCAAGAAATTCGGTATGGAAAATTCTAATTCTAAGCCAACTCCTATGGGTACGGATAAGAAGTTGACTTTGGATGAAAATGGTAAGTGTGTTGATGAGACGACTTATCGAGGTATGATTGGTTCACTTCTTTATTTAACTGCAAGTCGTCCGGATATTATGTTTAGTGTATGCGTATGTGCTCGATTTCAATCGTGCCCTAAAGAGTCGCATATGATTGCAGTTAAGAGAATCTTGAAGTATTTAATTGGTACATCTAAATTATATCTATGGTATCTTCTTGAGTGTAATTTCGATCTCATAGGGTATTCAGATGCAGATTATGCAGGTTGTTCACTTGACAGAAAAAGTACTTCCGGCATAGCCACGTTTGTTGGACCGTGTATTATTACATGGGGGTCAAAGAAGCAAAATTCCGTTGCGTTATCTACAGCTGAAGCCGAATACATTGCCGCTGGATTGGTATGTTCTCAACTTTTATGGCTTAAGCAACAACTATGTGATTACGGGGTTAATGTCAGTTGTATACCTATTTTATGCGATAATACGAGTGCTATTATTATATCTAAGAACCCTGCGCAGCACTCACGAACTAAGCATATAGATATCAGACACTATTTTCTACGTGATCATGTAGATAAGGGCAACATAAGACTGGAATTTTGTAGTACAGAAAAACAATGGGCTGACAATTTTACCAAAGCATTGGCTAGAGAACGTTTTGAGATTTTACCGTTAGAAATTGGTTTAATTGGTGGCAACTAAACTTGTCATAAATATTTTATTTCCCGTATGATTGACTAGTTAAGACGAGATTGTATGTCTATGTTCGTATTTTCCGCTGCAAGTACATTCTTATATAGTATTTTATTATTTTATGAGAATATTCCGTTTGCTAGTCTGTTATATTTTGTGTTGTATATAAACCATATCTTGCATCACTTATACTTTCTAAGGTTTAGAGCTTCATAAACCAATGACATTCATGATTGGTTTTATTTAGGATGTGAGTAGTACGCCTTACATGGCATGTAACATCAAATTGCATAAGCATGAAATTTGCCTCTTATTGCCTATATACACTCGGTTTGTGGTGATGACACATGTGGAGAGGCGACCCTTTCTTTACGTTTTACCTGCTAACCTCACATTAACCAAATTTGCCTTGTTTTGACCTATTTATTCAACTACATTCCATATAGCCTACCCTTGTCAAGCTAGTCTTGTTGGTAAATTTAGAAGTCTTGTTGTGGTCAATTTTGTTGCTTTTGTGATGGATATTGGAAGGAAGAAGAAAAAGATGAAGTGAAACAAAAAAAAAAGATGAAAAAAATAAAAAAAAAAAGGAGAAAAATGTTATTTTAAAAGATGGAAAAGCAGAAATCTCTTATTACTCCTATTATTATTCATTTCCATATTACTTGAGGAGAAGTACTTGTCGATGTGAGTGAGTTTTTGCCATACTTGGCATGGTGCATCATCTTTCATGTTGGGTTGGAAAGTGGAATATGGCTACTTTTGATTGTGATCGGTTCTAGCTTGGCTTTTACCTCCACATTTTCAAATTATTTTGCCCCTTCTTACCCAATTACCTCACCTCACATTACTTTGTAAGTCTTCGGCATGTGTTTTGGACCTCGATTGGTTGGAGTGTATGTGTACGGTCGCTAGAGATATATATCATGTTAGATTGCATGCATGCTTTTGTAGATCGTAGCTAGTTAGGTGAGTGACTATTTTCATTCTATCTTACAAAATCTGTACTCATCTTGGTTTGTATTACACACTTTATATGTAGAGCTTTCTTATGTTGAAGTCATTCTTATGCTATAATATATGCTTTGATTAATTTATATTTCTTGCCTCGGTTGATATCTATCATTCTAGTCGTTTTATGTCTGTTTTCGTCTTTTCGATGATGTCAAGAGGGGGAAGAAATGATCGTGACTTAAGTATTTGCCTAAGCTTGCTCCTTGTCAGAACCTTTAATCTCTTAAGGTCCTTAGATGCTATACTTTGTATATAAGTGATTGTTCTTGCGTTCAACTGTCTATGACTTTTATAGTATTATGTTGAGGGGTAACTTACACTTAGTCACAAATCGTAAGAGACTTGTCATCATCAAAAAGGGGGAATTTGTTGGACCATATAGATATATGATTGCGTTTTGATAATGACAAGTTTGTGCTTCGTTTTATATATACTCTTGCTCGTAATCGTTTGTTTAGTCTTTGTTAGATTAACTTAGGTTACAAGTTTAGCAAGTAATGTTATAGCATCCTTAGATATAACATTGAAGATTTGTGAAGCATTGTTCAAGTGATGTTATAGCAGCTTGAGCTATAACATTGAAGATTCTTAAAGCGTCATAGTAACTGTAACGAGTTTCAAGGATGATGATCACTCAAGCAAAAGGCTCGATCAAGTCTTTAACAAGCTCAAGATGAAGAGCTTATGATCAAGATAAAGAGATGATTCTACTGCTGAAGATCTCTAGGAAGATTAGCTAGTATAGGTCATAATTCGATAACGGTAATTTTAAAAGTAATTTTGACAAGTAATGTTATAGTTGTTTTAGTTATAACTTTACTAGTTGAACTCAAAGTTATAGGCGATTCTACTATAACTTTGAGTAGCAATATGAAGAACACGATTTTAATGTTTTTAAAATATATTTTTCAAAGCTTAAATAATAAATTTATTAAAGAAAAGTATGTTTATAGTAGAGTGAGATTTGGGACATGATTAGATCAAATGAGTTTGAGATTATCCTATTGATTAGTAAAACAAATTATGAGTTATCATGGTATCTAGGGTTTTCCTTTAATTCATATCTAAACCCTAATTATCTAACCTAATATCTTAGCTAGGGTTTCGGTTTGGGTGGCTGGCCTATGAGCCGTTTTTCCTCCTTATTCGAATACTCTTTGTGCAAGTTAGGGTTTTAAATAAATCTTAGTAATAATATTTGGTTAAGATATTTGATCTTCATATATTATTTGATTTATTCTTTTCCATTATATAAAAATATTATTAGGTTAAAATTAGATCTCCTACTTACTATATACTTCACACGTGATCTATATAGTATCTAGGGTTTTATGGTAAAGATCTTAAATATATATTTGTCAGAGATATTTTATCTCCTTATATTTATTTTGTATCTTTTATCTAAAATAGTGTTGGATTAAAATAGGAAAAAGATAGATCTTATTCCTTTCCTAATCTACACGAGATCTAGGGTTTAGGTAAAGATCTTAGATAAAATATTTGTTAAATATATTTTATCTCCTTATATATATTCCATATCTTTTGGTAAGATATTATTGTTGGAGTTAGTGTCCTCCACAATAGTGCGTTAACATAATAAATCTCATTAATGGAATATCATCAGATATTTAATTATTTGATCCTCGTCAGTTGATTAACGTAAATCGATAACGGTTGGCTGACTAGAGTTTGACGTTATTGTCGTGAGACGGCGGTGATCAACTGACCCCTTTCGGTCACACCTAAAGGAACGAACCCCAATAGACAACTAATTAATTGTATGAGATACAATTTTTTTAGTCCCTTGATTTGTAGACTAAAAGGTTAGTCGATTATTTTTATAGAGATTTCGAGTTGCGAACTCGAGGCACGACAGTTATTATTTAATTATGTGATAATTGAATAATAAATTTTGGGAGACGGGTTTTAGTTAATTAATTGTTAATTCACTAAAATTGTACTAATTAATTAATGTGATTAATATTAGTATGTAAATAATATGTGTAGTGGTACACGTATATTTACGGAGTGATTTGGACGAATTAATTATGGAAGTATTTAAACATGAAACGATGTTTAAAATAAAATTACACGTATTTGTGCGACAAATATAAGAACCAACATGGACCCGTAAATGGGCAAGTGGACCGTGTAAAATAGAGTAGTGGATGATTAGGAACATAATCATTTCACCTTACTTTATATACTACAATAAGTTATCTTATAAATGATTTTGCATGTGATGTAAGATTAAATAATATAAGACAATTGAACACTCCACCTCACCTAACACTCCACCGGTTTTCCCCTCTATTATAGACCAAATTGTTGTTCATTTTGACACACTTCACTCATGTGGTTTTGCATGTGAACAATTTTTGGTTTATCTCTCTAAAATAAATATTATTTCTTACTAAAATTGTTAGTATACAATATATATTATTACTAATATTGTTAGTAATATTAACATATTATCAAGGGTTAGTTTTACAAATATCTAGTTAGTATTTGTAAGATAATTTGTGGGTGTAGTTCTTGGGTGCAACTTGAAGGAGACTTTCTTTTTGAAGGTTTTTCAAGGAGGATCTTCCATATCTTTTTAGCTCAAGAACAAACTAGTAAGGTGATCTAGTTTGTGCTCATTTTACAATAAAATCAATGTAAGGAAATTGTTTTTCTTTAAACTTTCATTTTTATGCTTTTATATTAGCATGCATGTTACATAGATCACCTAAATGATAAATTATGAGATAGATTAATTTTTATTAGAGAGTCTAATATGGATCTATGATCTCTCAAGTGGTATCAGAGCTTAGGCTTGTAATTTGCATGTTGATTTTAAGCATTTTAATGAATTATGAGATAATCTATAAAAACTCAAAAATTGTGTTAGAAAAGGTTTTAGCATGAAATTTTTGGGGCATGCATACCTACTAATCTTAAAAGGTTTGTGGTTGAGTTTGGTGATTTTTGAAGTTATTTTGCTATTTTTAATGATTTTTGGTAGAAAACCGAGTCAAAATGCCGTATTTTAGTTAAAAAATTGACTAAAAATAGTTAAACGTTGATTCGGTGCATGAATTTTTTTATGGTATTTGATGCATGTTTTCTAATGATTGTATGTAAAAGGTTAAAGGTTGGTTCAAATTTTTTACATGTTTATTGATTTTATGAAATAAAAGTCGATAAAAGTGAAATTAATTAATCATAATTTCGAAACAATTTATTCTGCCCATGATAAATTTATGTACATTTAAAAATATTATTTAAATGTTAAAAGTGAATTTTAAAATATGTTTTCACCTTGTGTTGATGTTTATTGGTTTTAGTGGTTAAAAACCGATAAATATCGATCTTTTTCTTCATAAAATTTATCCGGAATTTTTGGGCACTTTTTCTGACATTTTGGTGTTCTTGGGAGTGTTCCAGAAAACTCAAATTTTGTTTTTCAATTTTTTGGGTAATGTTTTAATTATTTTGGATTTTTACTTAAATATTATGATTTTACCAATTAAATTAGCAAAATATCACCAAATCAAATTAATTATTTATCATAAAATTAGTGAGGACTAATTTTGAGGGTCAAAACAGTTTGGATAATTAGTTTGGACTTAAATGAGATTTAATGATTGATTATTGATTTTTACATGTTAAAAATCGATTAAATCCACAAAAACCGAGATGGATACCAACGATTGATAGATAGGGCGATTTTGGCATGATTTTACAGCATTTTAAGCATATTTATTTAAGTTGAATGAATGATTGTCATTTATTTAAAGTATTTATCTTGTTGTACCTAGTATGGCCTAGTTAATTTTAATCGTTATTACCCGAAATGAATGGGAATATCGATTTGTTTGTAATTAAATACGATCTCGTATCGTCGGTTTGTAATTAATTAATAGTTTTATTTATTTTATTAATTAATGTATAATAGGAATAGCTATATAATTCAATTGTAATAGTTATTTTTACCCGCGTTTCCAAAAGACGGATTACATCGAGACGGAGTTTATTTTTGGAAGGTGTTCAAAATCCCACAAGAAGGAGCCACTTATGGAATGCAGAGGCATGGGACCAAGGAGTTGGTTTCCGAAATGTAATAGACTAGTTTTTATTAACTAGGTGGCCATACTAGGATTTATTAATATGCTTACTTGTTTGCTTGTATTATTTTCGCGCATGCCAAAATCGCCATTCACATGCATTTTATTTTCGTGGTTGTCAATTCACGTCATTTACATTCACCGAATTAATTCACTTATAAGGAATTTATGACTAAATTGACAAGATCTCTCACATAACTAAAATTGAGATTAGCCTTACCAATTAGTAACACCTATGAATCACTTATTCATTATAGCCATGCTCGTCCGAGCGGGGTGTTCTCTTTTTACCTTGGGTATGTAGGGTGGTAAACGGTTATCACACGCTAAAATTGGTTGGACTCTGATACGTGCATTTTATATAGTCTTTTTAGGTCTTTTTATGCATGTATTTCTATGCTATTATCGTAGTTTTATGCTACGAAATGCCCCGAATATGCTACTTTGGTTTGTTTTGTTCTATTTGCAGGAATGGACCAGAAAGTAGTGAAATCAAGCCTTTTATCGTCCGCTTTGCATGAATTTGGAGGAAGAGTGAATTTGGAGCGGAAATATAGCTGTCGCGGGATGCATGAAGCCGTTTCGGGTTAAATCAAAGCTGAAACTAACGAGATTATGAGCTCCTGAAGTTAGATATCACTCGATCGAGTACTTTATTGGTCGATAGAGTGGTTTTAGATCAAATAATAGGTCGATCAAACACTTTCCTTAGTCGATCGAACAATGTCTATTTAGGGTTTACTCGATCGAGTAGATTTTCTACTCGATCGAAAGGTTTGAGTCTGATTCTGCTCGATCGAGTGGTTTTAAATAACTCGATCGAGTGGTTTCTCTAATGGGCTCGGGCCTTTTGTTTTATTTCGTCATTAGGGTTAATAAAATCGTCTTTCCTATAAATAGGAAGACGATAGAACAGTTTAAGCATCATCGAATACTTGATCGAAGGCTGTTTTCTCCTGTTACTTTGTTCTTCTCTTTATTTCCGGATCTACTGTAACTAATTCTTTTTCCCTTTTTTCTCATTTTATTATTTAATGTTTATTTCTCTTCCTTTTATTTCTGTTCTTCCCTTCATTATGTCTAGCTAATTTCTCTGCTAGGATTAGGTGATTCGATGGACTGATGTTAATTGCTAATTAGTTTATAGATTGTCGTTGTTGTTTAAATCTATGTTGTTAATCACTGCTATAATTGTATCCTGCTAGTTGAGTCGACACAATTAGCCTTTTAATTTAGGTAAGCCTTGACCTGGACCGGAAGGTTGGAAGGGGTGAGACCTGCAGTGAACAATAGGATGCTTTAGTGAGGGCGGAAGTTAAGCTAATAGCATTTTAAGGCGAATTGAGACCGGAAGGAGATATTCATTGCCCCTTAGACCGACACATCGACTAATCTATGACCTTAACTGCAATTAATTGATATTTATTGATGAACCGACATCCTAGTTCCCTCTTTCTTCTGTTAATTTCTCTTATTCCTTTTTCTCTTGCCTTAATTTTATTAGTTTAGAAATCAATTTACAAACCCCCATCTTGTGACCGTAGACAGACCGAATAGACAAGTAGATAGTGACCGCCTCCCTGTGGAGATCGAACCTACTTACCACTGACTTCTGTTAGTAGTATCTAGGTATTTATTTTTGGTATTGAAACGACGGTATCAAATTTTGGCGCCGTTGCCGGGGAGGCAACTATTTATTTGTTTAATTCTGTCTGTTTTTAGCCTCAAGGGATTTTTCCCTTGAGGTCGTTCTAATCTTTTTCTTTAGTGCTGTTTTGATAGGCCCTACAGGTCTTACCTAGACAGTTCTAGGTGAAAGATTGTCAAAGGGAAGACTTGAGTACCTTTGACCTGTCACCTATGTTCCATTATATGGCGCAACAAGAGATTTATTACGGGAGATGTGGTGCTGCTGAGCACAATGCAGCTGTTTGCTTAGCTGAGAATGACGAGGTCTACGCATTCAAGCAGTGTAGACAAGCTAATCAACCTTCTGTAGTTGTGCCGCCACATCTACCTTATCAACGAGGCTACCAATAGCCTCCGTTTGTCTGGCCACCGCAACAACAAGCTCCTCCTTCTGATATACGGAAAGAAGAGATTGCGGAGCTGAAATCTTTGATGAAGGCACTTGCATCCAAAAGGCAAGAGTATGATAGATGTACAGAAGCTCAACTCATTGAGCTGGAGTCTCAAATAGCTCAGCTAGTAGCTGAGTTGAGTAGTAGGCAACCAGAAGAGGTATACTCAACCTACACCGAGAGTGGTCTTTCCTATGAAAGACCCGAGTTGCCTAGCACTATTAATAATTTGGATGACTCGGATTACGAAGATCTATCCGAAAATAAAGCGAGTTATGAAGATTTCTGCGCTGCACTAGAGAAATTACTCGATCGAGCTAGTAATAGTGTTCGATCGAGTAGAATATCAGAAGAAGTGTTCGATCGAACAGAATACACCACTCGATCGAACAGTTGCTTAGAGGAAGTACTCGATCGAGTTAATTTACGTGCTCGAATCGAGTGAATATCATGAGGAAAGCTTTCGATCGAGTAAAAATTCCACTCGATCGACTGAATTGGCCAGTGAGACCATTGATTCGTCATGTGGGTTTGTTCTAGATGACGATTTTGATGATGATAATGGTTATGGTGAATCGGCACTTTTCAAAGCCGAGCTAGATCCGCTTGAGGCTGCGATTTACGGGACGGTTTCCACAGAGGAGGCAGCTGAGTTAGTGATTGCTCCTAACACGGAGTAGGTGATATATTCTTTTGTTAATGATTCCGACATTGAGAGCAACCAACCCGAGGTAGTAGACGATAATTCTATTATTGTTTGTTTTAATAGTACATTGCCTCATTTGACTCATGCTTTGTATTTTAATACTATACCCCCTCCTAGCTGGACGAGTAATTTAATAGTTTTTCACCATACTTATCGTCACAAACTTGTTAATCTGAAATGGAGCCCTAAATCATTATTAATTGCTCCTGAGCTCCTTTATTTTGTGGACAAATTTAGGAGCTGTCATAGGAAATTTGTTAGGCTTAAATTGTTGTACATTTTTATTTCCTATATCTTTATTCCACTTTGGTGCTACTTACATTTTTGTGTAGCACATGCGCAGCTGTTTGATCGGTTGTTGCGCGCTTTGAGCTGTTTTGACCAGGCTAATTAGAGAGGCTCGAAGAAAAGAAGGTCGAGCTGGGACTTGTCTGAAACTAGCGCTATCCGGGAGGCAACCCAAAGATTTTTTTTTAATTGTTTTTCGAATATTTCATTTCTTTTCAGTTGTGTGTAATAATTGGTTTTCATACCATAGACTATATCAGTTATGCTTGTTTTGTTAGTTTTGCGGGCTGTTTTTATTGCGTCTTTGCAGGAATATCCTAAGGATGACTCGATCGAGTACTTTTTGTACTTGATCGAGAGCTTTTGCTAATAAGTTTACTCGATCGAGCATTTATTATACTCGATCGAGTACCTGCAAAGAGAGAAGTCTTCGATCGACCACTATTCTTCTTCGATCGAGTGCCTTTGGACGCCCATTGCTTGGATTAGCTTCTTGCGACGGTATTTGGCAGCTGCTTGCGACCTCCCATGTTGCTGGCTGGTTTGGGGAGGCCCCTTATTCGCGCAATCTTGTGAGCTTTCCGTATTTTCTCTCTTTCTCTTTTAGTTTGCGTTTCCTTTCCATGTTTTGGGTACAATGAGGGCATTGTACGGTTTGGTTTGGGGAGTTTATGCATCCATATCTGTGTCTGCATCTCGTCTTTATTTGCATTTATGTTATCACATTTAATTTCTGTATGCATTGTTGTTTATTTTTATAATATTCAAAAATTCCATAAAAAATTGAAAAAATTTGAAAATTTCAAAAATTTCACGTCTACTTTTGCATATAGGTTGAGTCGGAACGGTTGATTTCAATGATGAAATTGCACTATAATTGTCCTTTTTACTTAAGCCTTGCATACAAATTAATATCTTTAGCCTTGTCTTATTGCATATCTACGAGTTAATGTTAAAATTTAGCTGAACGAATAGACTTGACCTGAAAATATTGGCAAACTACTCCATAAATTCTGAGTTTTAGAGCCTTATAAACTGGTGTCATTTGTGACCAGTTTCATGTAGAATTGTGAGTAGTTACTCCTTGTATAGCATGTTCATCAATTTGCACGTATATGAAATTCAATTGCTTTTTGCCTGCATACATTCGGGTTAGTGGTTGGTGTCACATGCAGGGAGGTGCTTACAATTTCCCTTTCTTTCATTTTTACCCATTTAACTCCACATTAGCCAAATTTGCCTGTTGATCCTTAACTACATTCCAAATTTAGCCTGCCTTGTCAAGCTAGTTTAGTGTACGTTTGGCGGTATATTGTTTATTGTGCCACGTTTGGCTTGTATCTGATGATTTGGAGTTGGTAATTAATGAAGAAAAGGAGGATGATGAAAAAAAAACGTGAAAAAGAAAAAAGAAGAAAAAAAAAAGGAAATGAAAAAAAAGAATTTGAATATGAAAAAAAAGAAAAAAAGAAACCGAAAAAAAAAGAGAAAGAAAAATATGTTGTTTGATGAGACGGTTTCGCTCCTATGCTTTATTTACATTTATTGAGGAGTATTTTTAGTTCGGTTTGGTGAGTTTTGTGCCAAATGAAGGGCATATGTGCTTAATTCATAATTGAGTTGGAAATGGATGTTGTTATATGGTTTTGTTTAGGTACTAGCTTGGCTGCCTATACCTCCACATTCCCATAAATGTTTTGCCTTTTCTTACCCATTGCCTCACTTTACCATATTTTTGTAAGCCCTCGGCTTTGACGGACTTTGTTTGGTTGGAATGTATGTACGGTAGCTAGAATTGTCTATCATATTAGTTGCATGCATGTTTATGTGGGTCGTAGTTTAGGTGAGCGACTATTTTTCTATCTCTCTTACATATATATGTTCACCCTTTGCTTCATGAGAGAAGAGTGACCCGTGAGAGTCAATTATTAAAGGTCTTGCAAGGTCGACGGTTCAGCTATTTTATGAACATCTTACAACTCGTTTGCATTTGACTGTTTGCTATAAGTGTTAGTTTGCTTGCATTAAATTAGTTTAAGTGGGCATTTGTAGCTAGCTCTGAGTTATCTTTTCCGTTCCATTAGTTGCATTTAGTTTACTCGAGGACGAGTAAATGTTTGGTTTGGGGAGATTTGATACGTGCATTTTATATAGTCTTTTTAGGCCTTTTTATGCACGTATTTCTATGCTATTATCGTAGTTTTATGCTACGAAATGCCCCGAATATGCTACTTTGGTTTGTTTTGTTCTATTTGCAGGAATGGACCAGAAAGTAGTGAAATCGAGCCTTTTATCGTCCGCTTTGCATGAATTTGGAGGAAGAGTGAATTTGGAGCGGAAATATAGCTGTCGCGGGATGCATGAAGCCGTTTCGGGTTAAATCAAAACTGAAACTAACGAGATTATGAGCTCCTGAAGTTAGATATCACTCGATCGAGTACTTTATTGGTCGATCGAGTGGTTTTAGATCAAATAATAGGTCGATCAAACACTTTCCTTAGTCGATCGAACAATGTCTATTTAGGGTTTACTCGACCGAGTAGATTTTCTACTCGATCGAAAGGTTTGAGTCTGATTCTGCTCGATCGAGTGGTTTTAAATAACTCGATCGAGTGGTTTCTCTAATGGGCTCGGGCCTTTTGTTTTATTTCGTCATTAGGGTTAATAAAATCGTCTTTCCTATAAATAGGAAGACGATAGAACAGTTTAAGCATCATCGAATACTTGATCGAAGGCTGTTTTCTCCTGTTACTTTGTTCTTCTCTTTATTTCCGGATCTACTGTAACTAATTCTTTTTCCCTTTTTTCTCATTTTATTATTTAATGTTTATTTCTCTTCCTTTTATTTCTGTTCTTCCCTTCATTATGTCTAGCTAATTTCTCTGCTAGGATAAGGTGATTCGATGGACTGATGTTAATTGCTAATTAGTTTATAGATTGTCGTTGTTGTTTAAGTCTATGTTGTTAATCACTGCTATAATTGTATCCTGCTAGTTGAGTCGACACAATTAGCCTTTTAATTTAGGTAAGCCTTGACCTGGACCAGAAGGTTGGAAGGGGTGAGACCTGCAGTGAACAATAGGATGCTTTAGTGAGGGCGGAAGTTAAGCTAATAGCATTTTAAGGCGAATTGAGACCGGAAGGAGATATTCATTGCCCCTTAGACCGACACATCGACTAATCTATGACCTTAACTGCAATTAATTGATATTTATTGATGAACCGACATCCTAGTTCCCTCTTTCTTCTCTTAATTTCTCTTATTCCTTTTTCTCTTGCCTTAATTTTATTAGTTTAGAAATCAATTTACAAACCCCCATCTTGTGACCGTAGACAGACCGAATAGACAAGTAGATAGTGACCGCCTCCCTGTGGAGATCGACCCTACTTACCGCTGACTTCTGTTAGTAGTATCTAGGTATTTATTTTTGGTATTGAAACGACGGTATCAGGATATAAGACGGTCTTGTGTTCCGGGGCTAGTAGATGGATTTAAGGAAATTTGTCGACCAAGAGTTCTAGAGGTAGAATTAGTCAACGTGACTTACCGAATTTACACAATTATGGGATGTTTCGCCCAACCGATGCTCATTCTTGTTTAATATTTGGGTCTTGGAATCATTTATATAATTTAGTGGGAGGTCATTATATAAATGTTAAAACTTGTTGAACATGTTTTCACAAGTATTTTTAAAACATTGAATGATAATTTTTCCTATTTTTCGTTATTTTTCATTAATGTATTTAGTATGACATCGCGCACTTCATCCTCCTTTCATCCTCTATTTATTATTATACTCGTTTCGTGTAACACCACCTCATACCAAGGTACCTTACCAAGGACTACCCTAGCATGAGAAGCTGTTACCATCTCGGTTGCCCGAGGTTAGTATATCAAAAGCAACAATCCAAAACAAATATATTAAAGTATAAAGAGTTTAACGATTACATTATCTCACACCAACCCACAATAAAAGTGTAAGGGCCTCAATACAACTGAAATCAAAGACAGCTAAACTCGTAACAGCGGAAGCTAGACTCGAAGTGATGACTCCCCATGACTGTCCCATAGCTAAACATCTGCATTACCTGTCATAATCTGCTTACCATCCCCGAATGGATCACCGCAGGATTTACAAAACAACAACACGGGGTCAGTACTATTCAATCAATATAAGACAACAAACAATACAACCAGCTGATCATCCTCCATCCCCGGTCTCCCGATCTCACACAGTAACCGACTACACACCGAAGTGTGTAGCCCTGCCAGATTACCCATTGCAACAGGTAATCCTCGCCGCCAGTGGGTGACCGCAGCCCATCCCCACCTAGTCCAGCTCATCAACGAGCGATTAACAATCCCTGTCCCTTAATGTGCACATCCCCTCCCGTGACGGGTTCCACGGAGGGCGAACTAGGGTGTGAAGCCACTCCCGCAAGTGACTCCACCACAATCACACACACAGCATCACAGCTGCCACCGTCACAACACAACCACACCAACACCGTCACCACAACACCCAACCTCCGATGATCAGCAGATAACAACAATTATAAAACATATGCAATCTCAATCAATTAACAGTACTGAGTAGGAGAAACCCTACCTTTTCGCAATCCGCTATGCTGCAATCAATCATACAAATGCATAACAAATACCACATCGTCACCTACAACAATGGTAATCAACAATCAACACATATATGATGAGCAAACCCTAAACCCTCAAATTAATCCAAACTAGGGTTTGCTAACTTATAAGAACAACAATAGATCAATAAAGATAAGACACTTACTATGATGACTGACACGGAATATGGTGCTAGAACCCACAATCGATGACCTTTGCCTTAGAATTAATGAAGATGATTAGAGGGAGGGAGAAACGTAGTTTATGTTTTGGAAGAAAATGCCTTTAGAAACTGACAAACGATCATATAAATAATCTCTAATCATTTTAATCAAAACCGCGGAAATAATACCCGGCAGACCGGATACTCGGTCGAGTATAAAGTATACTAGGCCGAGTACCCACTACTCGGTCGATTATTCAGCATACTCGGCCGAGTGTTCCTGGGCAGTAGCCAAACAGGCTACACGACACACTCTACTCGACCGAGTAGGCCATACTCGGTCGAGTACCAGCCTATAAAATCCGTAGTATTACAGTCTTCCCTCCTTAAAAAGAACTTCGTCCCCGAAGTTCCAACCCAACCTATAAAACCTGGACGCCTAACACTAGGTCTACCAACCACACTTACTTCCACAACATGACTCACGATATCGTCCCAACTACAGCATATACACTCAATACTAACTCCATAATATTACCAAATAACCACAATATAATGTTGCCAACTCTGTCTCACTTCTATAACACACACTAGCAACTCAATACCAAGACAATCCACCGGTCAAGATCAACCATCAAGACGGAATGTTACATTCTACCACCCTTAGAACGAACTTCGTCCTCGAAGTTTACTCACACACATAAACATCCTCACACAATCCGTTAATACTATCGAATTTTACTCACACTCCTAAACATCATACTACTACAAGCACTGCCATTACCTGTATTAAAATCAACCATAACACGAATCCATCCTTTACTCTACACCAACACTCAAACTTCCAAATGTGCTATAACATGTACAACCATCAAACTCTCTTTTCCCTTTCTACTCCTCTTAAGATAAATGTTACGTCCTCGTAACTCACTAATACTAGGTCCTTTGCTATACCCCCCATAAACCTCATTACCATCGCATGTCAACGATAGCCCACTACAACCTTAAGACCTACAACCATTCCTATATCCATGAATCTCTTTCTCTAACAGTTCTCGTGCCTCCATTATTCTGTACTCCCATAACATATATAATAAAATTCTCAGTATAACCACTACTCCAAATCTTCTACATTACCACAAAACGACATACTTCTGTATACTTATAAACTCATCTCCACAATCTTATCTCACAATCCACAATTGTTACACATACTCACATTAGCTTCTCAAGTTCATCTCCTTTATTACCACAAAACTCACCCTTAACTTGACATGATGCTAAGTCCCAAAACTCCGTACTCGCTGTCCCAAGAAAAGGTGTTAAACCACACGTAGTTCCAGTTCAATACCACACATGCCCCACAATTCTCTTGCCACAACTATGTCCACCAATGCCTCATCTAAAACAAGATCAAAAGTACTCCATCAACCTCTCACAACTGTGTCCCATTAACAGAATATTACTATGCCATGACAACAACAGCACCATACCCAACTCTCTTTCATGTCATACTCTATTATCACTCCCAAGCTGACACTAGTAAGGAACATCGGGAAACAAAACAATGGTCTATATGCCCCGACCGACACTGACAAGAGATAGCAGTAAACAAACAACAATCTTTGACAACACGAAAATACTCGTATCACAACACGAATTACCATGCAAAGTGCACAACAACCACATCGATGACCATCACAACTTTTACAATCTCATAACACTGACTCAGCACCACTTCCTTGACCAGAAGACTTCATTAAAACCGCTTTACTAGATCAAAATTCAATCCTACATGGAATAACAGATAATAGCCTTATGAATACCATCCATACTATGACTCTTGAGGCCGAAACCTCACACCATTACTTACATATATCATACATACACATATAAGTATGACATAAGACGCGTAACACACATATAACGACTCGTAACTATCACACCACACCATTACTCGTGAGGTCAGGACCTCACACAAAGCTTTACACACCTCACGGACCCATAATCGAATCTAACTAACCAATCCTGACCACGTAAGTTACCACTTGACAATGAATACCTCTCATCCGGACTTAACTCAAGTGCCTTTCATAACATATCCTCTCATACACACAATTATCACCCCTCCGGCAAATGTAGCCATAACATTATTGCTCAACTCCCAGCGAGCACCTCATATATCTACATCTTATACTCCCTCACAACCAAACGTACTAATCACCTCCACAAGATCAACCTCATTAAGACAGCTAACTTCCCTAAAGTAACATCATCCTCAACCACTAGAGACAATATTATGACGCCAACATCCTTCATGTGATTACTCTTTTACTATCACTTCTTAATATAACAATCCGTTTCCTCTCTTTGGCTATCATCCCAAGTAACGAACATTCAATCCATCAACAAAATCTACCTCAACATTGTGCCCAATTCTATCCTTTATCATATCGTTACCTAACTCTCCACCAAAATCTCAGATCGTGCAAACGCTCTATCAGCTTCTTATTCCCTTAATACCTCGAAATTCACGGCAAACATGTCATCCTGCTCTCCTATATAACTATTAACTCACACCCTCTAGCGAGGCTATCATACATATCCATAATTTCCTACCTTCATGCTCCTTAACTCCGGTCAACGTTCTCTCAACTTCCTTCCATCCCTCTTTCCCCCTTTTTACTCAATAATACCAATTAATAATTCATCTCCTTTCTCTTTCTACCTAACTCTGTAGTAATCCGATTACCTTCATGTTACCCCACAACTCAAATTCCAGTAATTCATATCGATATCTTCTCTTTATTTCTTATCACTTATCTCCTCCCATCATACTATTCACTCGCACTTGTTACCATCAAGTCTACACACTAACGGTTATTCTTCAATAAGCCGTATCTCCCTGTCGTATCTCTAGGAAACCAAAAATTCATCTCATACCGTTAATTGCCCAAAGAATTATACACTAGGCTCACCTCTTGATATTCCAAATTCCCAAATCAACCACTGTCTACTCATCGCGGCATAACTTGACCTCACTATACACTATTCGTTTCCATCTCTCTATAGCGACCTTTTATCACATATATCCCTAAGCAACTCAATCCAAACCGTCTCCCTCCATAAATCCTTACACATCCCAATATGCCACTATTTGTATCCCTCATCTCAATCTTTCATTCTCACGTTTCTTTACACTTACATCACCCTTGCCACTATACACTTACTTTTATATTACTCAACCTACGACTATATCACTCATCATATCTCACAAAACATGCTCCTTGTCTCGATTAGCTCATCAATCTACTCTTTTCTTGTTCCACTATCCCTCACAACCACATATAACTCATGTCCTTTATATCCAACACCTATCCCTCATACGCCGGCATCCTCCCTATCATAGCATTTGGTAACTTACGTATCAAGACCGTCACATATATAAAAGAATGCGTTAAGACTCAAAACATACGTGTGCACATACCCCACGACTCAAAACAAATGTAAGAACATAGCCACCGACTTAAAAATTAAGGTGAAAATATAGCCACCGACTCAAAATAGCCGCCCACTGAGGTACTCGGTCGAGTACATAGCATCTAGATCGAGTACAGGATACTCGGTCGAGTAACTATATTACTCGGCCGAGTTTTCGACTCCAGAAGCGAACGTAATTATCACAGAGGATTACTCGGTCGAGTATTGGGAATACTCGGCCGAGTAGCCCTTACTCGGTCGAGTATTACTTTACTCGGTCGAGTACCAACACAGTTCTCAGCATCGTCCAGTTTTCGTAAAACACTCATATCTCACTCGTTACTTGCTCGTTTTGGGCGTGTGACCTATCGTTAGAATCGTAAGAAGACAAGCTATCACCTCCAATTGGAATGACAGCAATATCATTTCTAGAACTCGACTTATGACAGTTTTAAGACAACCCTTCCGTAATCGATCTTCATACAAATCAAATTTTCTAAACCCAAACAATTTGAACATGCATAAGGCAACAACAATAACTCAATACTTCAAGAAAGCAGTACATAATTGAACTCTTATCATACTCACATGAAAATTAAACACAACATTCATATATATATAGACGCACGATCTTAATCACATGCTACTACCAACAACCAAACATTAACAACATCATGATCATATACGCATGTACCACTACCCTTTTGAAAGCCACATAATAAACACTTAACATGCCAACATATTCCATATTAAAATTCAAATCAGTAAATCTCGCCACGCTTTTCACATGTTTCCACATACCACTTCTCATACCGCATTATCCAACCATTCAAGTTCCAAGTACCACACACATACATGACTCGACACACAACAGTCCCCCCATGTGACCGGCTTGAGATCGTAAGGGCCTTAATGCGACTTCGGGACGTCTCCCAAGTCTTTGCGGTAGCTCCAAACAACTCTCCCCGGGTTCATTTTATTTAGACTCCCTAAGTTCATTGGGTTCATTAGTTTTAGGTGCCGGAATCGTCGGCTCTGATACCACTTTGTAACACCCCCTCATATCAAGGTACCTTACCAAGGACTACCCTAGCATGAGAAGCTGTTACCATCTCGGTTGCCCGAGGTTAATATATCAAAAGCAACAATCCAAAACAAATATATTAAAGTATAAAGAGTTTAACGATTACATTATCTCACACCAACCCACAATAAAAGTGTAAGGGCCTCAATACAACTGAAATCAAAGACAGCTAAACTCGTAACAGCGGAAGCTAGACTCGAAGTGATGACTCCCCATGACTGTCCCATAGCTAAACATCTGCATTACCTGTCATAATCTGCTCACCATCCCTGAATGGATCACCGCAGGTTTTACAAAACAACAACACGGGGTCAGTACTATTTAATCATTATAAGACAACAAACAATACAACCAGCTGATCATCCTCCATCCCCGGTCTCCCGATCTCACACAGTAACCGACTACACACCGAAGTGTATAGCCCTGCCAGATTACCCATCGCAACAGGTAATCCTCGTCGCCAGTGGGTGACCGCAGCCCATCCTCGCCTAGTCCAGCTCATCAACGAGCGATTAACAATCCATGTCCCTTAATGTGCACATCCCCTCCCGTGACGGGTTCCACGGAGGGCGAACTAGGGTGTGAAGCCACTCCCGCAAGTGACTCCACCACAATCACACACACAGCATCACAACTGTCACAACACCACAACCGTCACAACACAACCCACCAACACCGTCACCACAACACCCAACCTCCGATGATCAGCAGATAACAAACAATTATAAAACATATGCAATCTCAATCAATTAACAGTACTGAGTAGGAGAAACCCTACCTTTTCGCAATCCGCTATGCTGCAATCAATCATACAAATGCATAACAAATACCACATCGTCACCTACAACAATGGTAATCAACAATCAACACATATATGATGAGCAAACCCTAAACCCTCAAATTAATCCAAACTAGGGTTTGCTAACTTATAAGAACAACAATAGATCAATAAAGATAGGACACTTACTATGATGACTGACACAGAATATGGTGCTAGAACCCACAATCGATGACCTTTGCCTTGGAATTAATGAAGATGATTATAGGGCGGGAGAAACGTAGTTTATGTTTTGGAAGAAAATGCCTTTAGAAACTGACAAACGATTATATAAATAATCTCTAATCATTTTAATCAAAACCGCGGAATTAATACCCGGCAGACCGGATACTCGGTCGAGTATAAAGTATACTTGGCCGAGTACCCACTACTCGGTCGAGTATTCAGCATACTCGGCCGAGTGTTCCTGGGCAGTAGCCAAACAGGCTACATGACACACTCTACTCGCCCGAGTAGGCCATACTCGGTCGAGTACCAGCCTATAAAATCCGTAGTATTACATTTTGTTCTTTCATAGAAAGCGGTCTCTTTGAAAGAATTCGGTAGCAATGATTGGTAACATGATTTACTAATTCACCTACATAAGCTTACAACAATTATTGCGATTATTATACAACTTAACATCCATACATATTTAAAAAGGGGTTTTTATGTTGCAAACTCATATTACGAGTTTAAAAGGGAGTCCAATTTTATCAAGAGAGTCTTGATTTAGAAAGTGACACCTCCGTCATGATGATGACATATTAATTTTAATTACTCAAAAGTAATTTAAATGTTTGCGAAAAGAGTTTTCAAAAACACAAAGAATACTCCAATATGATATCGTCAAATGGCTCACTTCGAGAAAGGCCAAATCGATTGTTTATGCGCTAAAGAGTTTAGGCATATGATAACAATTGAACGGTTAAGTAGTCTAATTTCGCAACAAGTTGAGATTTTGCCATATGTTGCACTCACTTTATAGTAATTCACTCTTACTAAGTGTATAAAATATCATGAATGACATGAAGAGAGGTCTTCATGAGATTCATTTTTGCTTGATTGAAGCAAAGAGGAATGTGAAAGTGAGTGGGAGTTAAGAAGAATCAACTCTAGATGTATGCAATAGAACAAAGTTGAAAGAGACATCTACTCAATGGATAGGCTAGTTCCACTATCTTGGTATGAG